>NW_024424452.1:49525346-49641895 GCF_017311325.1 Ursus maritimus
GCTGTTTCTGTGCCTGTAGCCTCTCCTTGTTATGATGTAATTTCTCCCCAGCTGCTAGAACAACCACCCTGTGAACTCTTACTTCCTGTAAGAACGGCTAACTCCCTTTGCGTCTTTGCCCACAGTCCCTGAGCACTCTGGTGTGCACTGAACAACCGTCTGCCATGGGTTTCCTCCTACACTGGACGTCATACCTCCATCGCCCTTGTTGAATGTACGATCGGGTACAATCCCTACATCTTTTCCACGAGAATGTTTAAGTTGTTTGATCAAGTGACAGTAAACACAGGCAATATTGAGAGGAACACTGCCTATCAGAAAAATGCCAAAATCTGTTCACGAACACACACAGAACGTACCAGAAGAATGAAATGTACGCTGGATTTCCAGGACAGAACCAAAGAAGAATACAAAATATCTCAGTAATTATTTTATATCATTACAGGTTGAAATGACAATAGTTTGGAACATTGGATTAAATAAAATAAGTTACAATTGATTTTACCTGTTTCTTTCAAATGGGTCTGGTAGAAAATGGAAAGTTGCATATGTGTTTTGCATATATTTTTATTGGCTAGTACTGCTTTAGAGAGTCATGTTTATTGATTCTTCATAAGATGCTCAATGACTTCTTTTTTTTTTTTTTTGAGAGGGAGAGGGTGGGTGGTGGAGAGGGAGAGAGAGAATCTTTTTTTTTTAATAATAATTTTTTATTATGTTATGTTAGTCACCATACAGCACATCCTTAGTTTTTGATGTAATGTTCCATGATTCATTGTTTGTGGATAACACCCAGTGCTCCCTGCAATACATGCCCTCCTTAATACCCATCACCGGCCTATCCCAATCCCCCACCCCCCTCCCCTCCGAAGCCCTCAGTTTGTTTCCCAGAGTCTATAGTCTTTTGTGGTTCATTCTCCCTTCTGTTTACCCCCCTTCATTCTTCCCTTCCTTCTCCTACCAATCTTCCTGCTATTTCTTATGCTCCATAAATGAGTGAAACCATATGATAATTGTCTTTCTCTGCTTGACTTATTTCACTTAGCATAATCCCCTCCTGTCCTGTCCATGTTGCTGCAAATGTTGGGTAATCATTCTTTCTGATGGCTGAGTAATATTCCATTGTATATATGGACCACAACTTCTTTTTTTTTTTTTAAAGATTTTATTTATTTATTCGACAGAGAGAGAGACAGCCAGCAAGAGAAGGAACACAAGCAGGGGGAGTGGGAGAGGAAGAAGCAGGCTCACAGTGGAGGAGCCTGATGTGGGGCTCGATCCCACAACGCCAGGATCACGCCCTGAGCCGAAGGCAGACGCTTAACTGCTGTGCCACCCAGGCGCCCCTGGACCACAACTTCTTAATCCAGTCATCTGTTGAAGGGCATCTCAGCTCCTTCCACAGTTTGGCTATTGTGGACAATGCTGCTATGAACATTGGGGTGCATATGGCCCTTCTCTTCACTACGTCTGTATCTTTGGGGTAAACACCCAGTAGTGCAATGGCTGGATTATAGGGTAGCTCAATTTTTAACTTTTTAGGGAACCTCCACACTGTTTTCCAAAGTGGCTGTACCAACTTGCATTCCACCAACAGTGTAGGAGGGACCCCCTTCCTCCACATCCGGAGAGAGAGAATCTTAAGCAGGCTCTACTCCCAGCTCAATCTCACAACCCTGAGATGATGACCTAAGCAGAAATCGAGAGTCGGACACTTAACCAACCCGGCCTCCCTGGTGCCTTGTCAATGACACTTTCATAGAAACACTTACTCTTTCTTTTTTCACTCATGTTTCTGAAATGTACTTCCTATGAAATGAAGTTACATAATTATAGTAAGAACAACGATCACAATCAGGTTTGAGAGCAAGCATGCCTGGGTTTTGGCGTGGTCACTTCTCAAGCTGTAGGAGCAGAAATCCACTAATAATCTCGAGTCGCCTCCTTGTGCCTTGGGTACCGTGGTGTCAGTCAGTCTGCTGAGCAGAGCAGAAGGTGAGTGTGGCTTGTTTGGTAAAACACTGAAGATTGGTCATGAGAGCTTTCCCTCAACTCTTATCCTGAACAGTGGCTTGGAGATGCTTCCTGCCTGATACGCTGTTTTAAAATGACAATATGACAACTCTATTTTCTAACTTTCTTGACACCCTCAGAATTGTAGACTTGAAAAATGAAATTTAGGAATATCCTGATTAAGTGGAGAACAGAGTCATTTCATTACAGGAAAATGAAAGATGTATCCAAGTGAGTAATGGTTGTCTCAATGAAAGTGGCCCATACGGCTCGAGTATTGGGAGAAGGAGGTTGTCCATATCCTACTAGCAAATCAGTAGGCTTGCTAGCAAGTTAATTGGCTGTTTTGGTTTGCTCTCTGGTTGCAAGGGTAAGGAAGAGGCAGTAGCTCTCTTGGACAGGAATTTGTTCTGGGTCAGGACCTGGCCTGCAGGATAATGTCATCCCTATCCCTCTGACTCCATCGTGGTCTGGGGGAGTCATGCTGAAGTGCTCACTTTCATATAAGAAGACAGATTGCCTCACCCACAGCCTTGTCTGTGTAGAAGGGGTAAATAGTTGGCCACTTACATTATGTCTGCAAGGCATGTGAGAGAGGATTGTGGAATCCACCATCCAGCTGGGACTGGGGCGAGCATTATGAATTGTCTCCTGTGCGCTGGGGGTGGGGATGGGTTGGCTTGGGGAGGTGAAGAATACAAGCAGTTGATATAAACTGCTCCAGCCATACCTTACTGCCCTTGCCTGACCGTACCTCAGTGTGGCTGAGGGTTGTTGCATAAAGTCCATGCATAAAACAAAGCAGTGATCGAGGGTCTCAAGGGCCTGGCTGAGCCCATGGGACGTTATTGTAGCAGAGGCAAGACAAGTGTTTTTGCTTCCACCACGCTCTCCGATAGGACTCTCTCCGGGATCCTGTGTGATGGAATGCGTGATTTAGCCCAGATGAAGTGGGGTCATGTAGCTCTAACCCTGATTGAAGCAAAGGGCAAGGCTGGACCACCTGATTCCTTGAAGCCACTGAATCGAACAGCATGAGGAACATGCACGAAGAGCTGATGTCAGGGAAAGCACATTTTAAGGAGATGAGTTTTGCTGAGCACTGTTGGTTTGCTTGCAAACGATAACAAAGAAAACAATAATCAGAAGAGAGAGTGGCTATCTTTGGCCCTACTGTGTTTCATAATAAATAAATGAACCAAGCATATTAAATTTCTACGGTCCTGTTTGTTCGAGAGCCGTTCTGCTCCATAGGTTCCCTCCAGGGAGACGGGAGAGACACCAGGCTGCAGATTGGAAAAACCATCAGGGTCATGAGGGCCTTGCAGAAGTCAGGAGTGAAGTGCTCTGCCTCACGCTCTCCCTGGGCACTGAACTGAATCCCCGGAGAGCCAGCAGAGCCCCCCACCCCCCAACTCCTTCTCCTCACATTCCAACTCCGAGCCTGGAATTCGAGAATGGGAGGCTGTGTGCCCTGCGGCCGAGCCGTGGCCCTATGGGTCTCCCCTGAAAGCCAGCCCTGACTTTTCACAGAAACACGAGGGGAGGCCTCAGTGTGGCTCAATTCGCGAGGAGCCATAGCCTATGCGTCTCCTTGCTTCTTGGCTGTCACGTGAGGAGTGGCAGAGGGAAGTGAGAGCTTACTGAAGAATCAGCAAAACGTCGAGAAGGAGGCGGTACTCAACACTGACACAAACTGCTTTCCTCCGTCTTCAGTGTGTGCAAAGTATCTTGGGATCTGTTTCTGCATCCCAAGCCCGAGACGGGGGGGCACCTATGTCTCTGTCGCGATTCATAGACAGGCTCTTATCTGGGTAAATCTTAGACATCTAATTTTCCAACTGTGGCCAAGTGAGATACTAAGACTACTGGGTAGAGACGGCAAATGGTCAAATAATTAATGTTAAACAAAATCTACGATGTAAAGAGGTTGCTGGACTAGCACGCTGGCTAGTCAACACTGGGACGAGTCTGAGAAAAACAGAGCTCAGATACATAGCCTGGCATGGTTGTTAATAATAATAATAATAATAATAATAATAATAATACCACATTAACTGTATCATTATTATTGCAACCACTTATTGCGTTCCAGGACTGGTTAAATGCTTTGTAAAGAACATTTTATTGAATTTAATCCTTACAAAGAGGGAGGTATCAGTATTCATGTTATTCAGGTGAGGACACCAAGGTTTCGAGAGGTAAGGTTATTTGCCCAAGGTCATCGAGCTTGGAAATGATGGAACTGGGATTTTAATCTGCTTTTGCATTAAGACTATGGGACATGGTCTTTCTTTTTTAAGCCAATATTTCAAACAAGAGTCAAAATAAAACCAGAAAAGTCCAAAGGCTGATTTATAACCTGATTTCTTCTTGGCCTTCGCAATGCTGAGTGGAAATTGCTGAGTCTTTAGTGTGGCAGGAGCTTTTGAAGTGTAATACAGAAGGTCCCGCTGCCAAGAGTTGTCTCATATTTGCCTTTAAACTATAATGACCCAGGGCTCCAGCACTGGTGTCAATTTATTAATCACCCCTACGTGCCAGGCACTGCAGGCCGTTTGTTGATGGAAAGTGCTGGCTTTCCAGTTGACAAAGCACACTTGCTTACATAAATCCCTACACCGAAGCCTGGACCCAACTCAGCATTCGTGGGAGAACAGGAACCTAAGACTCAGAAAAATTCAGACACAGATTTAGGAAGTGGAAAAGGAAGGACCCAGGTGGGATCTTCTGCTTCCCATCGGAGAGCTGACTTGAGTCCTTCATGCTCTTTCATGAGGGAGGCAGGCAGAGTTCACTCATACCGTGTAACTTGTCCTCCCTCATTTTCACCCACAACAAACCTGGCTTAAAAAAAAAAAATTCTGGGGCTTTCTGATACCTCTTTTGAGTTGAGATTCTCAGCATAAATAGGGTCAGTTTGAACTGCCTTACTTTGTGTTGCCAGGATGTATGTGTTAAACACATACCACCTTTTTTTCTTAAAGATTACTGTCCAGTTAAAATGACTGCGCTGTACTTTTCCATTTCTCTTTGAATGTCTCTGTAGGATCTAACAGGGCTTAAAACAATGTAATTAGTTGCCTCCTTGAATATGGTCTTCATCCAGTTTTCCTTCTTTTTAGACTTAGGCTCTACAAGATCAAGAAATTAGTTAGGTTCCCTAGGAATCCTGAACGGTCCACACAGCTTTCTATGTGATGCCCGTATTTGTGACTACCCCATTTCCCTTCTTCTTTGAAGACACGGATCCCCCTCAATTGGTGTCTCACTTTGCTGACTTCATCATAGGTATTGTTTGAAAGTATTTTTAAAAGATTTATTTATTTACTTTAGAGGGCAGGGAAGGGCAGAGGCGAGGGAGAGAGAGTCTTAAGCAGACTCTGCACTGAGCGCAGAGCCCGACGTGGAGCTCTGTCTCATGACCCTGAGATCATGACCCTGAGCCAAAACCAAGAGTTGGACACTTAACTGACTCTACCACCCAGGTACCCCTAAAATGTTTTTTTTCTATTAAACCTCTTCTTTGTATTTTTCATTATCAAAAGTTTCAAACGTATATAAAAGTAGAGAGATTACTATAATAAAGCCAATGTACCCAACTTCAAAAGTGATCATTACATGAACAATCTTCTTTCGTCTATACTCCCACCCATCCCCCACCCACAGGATGATTTTGAAGTAAATCCCAAATATCATAGCATTTCATCTGTAAATATTTCATATGCATCTGGGGAAAACGAGGGCTGCTTTAAAAAGCATACAAATAAATAAAATCTTTAAAAAAATAAAAAAAATAAAAAGCATAACCACAACATTACTGCAACATCAAAACAAATCAGTAGTCATTCTTTGATATAATTAAATATGCGTTCATTGTTCATATCTCACTGGGTGTCTTTTAAATTGTTTTATTTTGTTTATTTGAATTGGAGTTCAAAAAAAGTTTCCACCTGTGTCATTGGTTGATATATCTCTTTAAATGCATTTTACTTTATAGATTTCCTCTCTGTCTCATTATTTTTTTTTTAAATATTTTATTTATTTATCCGACAGAGATAGAGACAGCCAGCGAGAGAGGGAACACAAGCAGGGGGAGTGGGAGAGGAAGAAGCAGGCTCATAGCGGAGGAGCCTGATGTGGGGCTCGATCCCATAACGCCGGGATCAAGCCCTGAGCCTAAGGCAGACGCTTAACCGCTGTGCCACCCAGGTGCCCCTGTCTCATTATTATTATTTTTTTTTCTTGCTACTGATGTTGAGGAAACTGGCTCCTTTTGTTGTGGAGTTTCCATAATGGATTGGATTCTGCAGAGATCACTTCTCATTTGACGGCTCTTCTCAGATGGGCCCACCATGGGGGTTTTCCAGTGAGGACCTGGGGGTGGTTTTGAGTTCTGTTTTCAGGGCTATTTAGAGCCTCGTTGCCTTCCTTCTACTTTGTCTTGCATAAGTGCTGATGCTGTGAGGATTTGGGAGCGATCAGTGGTTTGTCTCCACATTAATTGTATTTAAGAGTTTGTAGGGATACCTTTTTATCTTGTTTTCTTGTAACAGTTTTGTTTGCTTGTTTAAAACAACTTTATTCCTGCTCAGTGTTCTGCATTTATTTATTTTTTTAAAAGATTTTATTTATTTATTTGTCAGAGAGAGAGAGCACAAGCAGGGGGAGCAGCAGGCAGATGGAAAAGCCGGCTCCCCACGGAGCAAAAAGCCCGATATGGGACTCGATTCCAAGACCCTGGGATCATGACCTGAGCCGAAGGCAGATGCTTAACCAACTGAGCCACCCAGGTGTCCCTCTTGTAGAAGTTTTTAAATGAAACTTGGACTTTGCTATTCTGGTTGTTCCATTTTAAAAATACATCAGACTGAACATTTTTAACACCAAAACATAACAATAAAGCTCATTCAGTTTTAGGTGAGAGGCTGCCACTTCATCGAATACCTTGATTTTCTTTGGACAGTACTCAGAATATGTAAAAAGGTACCTGTGAACGTGCACTGGGACCAAATTGATTAATATCACCCCTCTTTGTTCTGATAGGTTTTCTGATGGACGATATCCAATGACGAGACCAGCAGTCAACAGATCAAATGCCTACGCATGTACGCACCTGTGTATGGCTGTGTGTGTGTGTGTGTGTGTGTGTGTGTGTTTAAGAAACTTGTGCCAATATTGGCCCGAGATTTTTCTCAATTTTGAGCTTTTGTACTGTAGGATGGTGGGACTATTGGTGGTTTCGGAGTCTGTGTAGACACTCATGAAGTTGCTGTCCTTAACCTACACAGGTAGTAGTCTCTTTGTAGGGGAATCATAAACATCATCTGAAATTTACATCCCTTGTATCTTTGTAGTCATGGCCTAGATTCTTTTTTTTTTTTAAATTTAAGATTTTATTTATTTATCTGACAGAGATAGAGACAGCCAGTGAGAGAGGGAACACAAGCAGGGGGAGTGGGAGAGGAAGAAGCAGGCTCATAGCAGAGGAGCCTGATGCTGGGCTCGATCCCATAACGCCGGGATCAAGCCCTGAGCTGAAGGCAGACGCTTAACTGCTGTGCCACCCAGGCGCCCCATGGCCTAGATTCTTTACACAGATAAAAACGCATACTCATTATCAAAGGCATGCTGAGAAGACGGAGGCAGCAGCGGAGTGTTTGAATTTCTTCCTAACACAGAGAAAATAGATAATAAAACTGAAATCCCATATATAACATTTACAATCAAACTAACAGGGTGTCCTCTTGAACCCCAAAATTCATCTGGGTAATGAGAAACCAGCAAAAGGCCCCAAATTTTCATGGAATCAATGTCTGTTCAGGAGGAAGCAAAGGAAGCAATGGAGTATTTAGTAAATCTGAGAAGAGGAAAACGCAAAATAGCCAATAAGTTTCACTGAAAATCTCAGAGTCTAATTTGAGAACGGGAAATACAATTTGGACAGTTTTTGTGACCTTATGGCAATCGGCTCATAGTGAGGTCTCCAAGGTGGGGAAGAGTCTAGGCTCTGTGAATTCTTGAAACTTGTCGTCTTTTTCAGGACAGCATCTCATATGGAGGAGAAACCGTTGTGGATGGGACCAAACTTAGCTGAGACGGGGGCAGTAGAAACAATAGAAACAGAATGTACAGATAAAATGGGAAAGGGGAAATAGAGCAAGGAAGTCGAGCAAGGAAGTCTAGCAAGGAAGTCTCAAATACGCTAAATCTCTTTCCCCTATTGTAATAGTTTTGAGTGAAATCCATTTTTGCTGCTTTCACTTGCGTCCAGCTCTACTTCTCTTTGAAAACTCACAGCTGGCCATTCGGCATTTCCTCGTCCTCTACGTTTCCTACAAATGTGCGGTTCGATCTAGGCTCTCCCAGAGCTGAGCCCGCAGATTTTCAAAGTTCTAGGTGGTAAGATGCTCTGAATGTAAGCTCTTGTAAAGTTAAGGACCTCTTGATTTCACATCCAAATATTATGGGGATTTGTCTTTCCAGGGTGGGTCCCCCCTGCCTGGGGTGCCTGGTGTGGGGTTTGCTTCTCTCTCCTCTCCACACCTGTGGTGTCCCTCCCTCCCACAGACAGTCCTGTGGGTCCATTTGGCTCCTGACGTGTCTCCACCCTTCCTACCCTCTTTGATGTGGCCCCTTCTCTACATTTAGCTGTGGAGTCTGTCCTGCCGGTCTTCAGGGCATTTTCTCGGGTATTTATACTGATGTCGGTTTTTTTGAGGAGTAGCCAGTGGACAGGTGAGGCTAAGATCTTCCTACTCTGAAATCTTCCCCGGAAGTTGACTGATACTTTATTCTTGACAAAGCCGTGTTAATTACATCTATTGTTCTTGCCATTTTTTTTTTGCCAGTTAAGATTTATCATTATTTCTTTTTATCTGTTTCTTTTTATCAAAAATGTCAGCAACTCATTTTATTTCTCAGTCGTGTATCCTGCTCTACCTCTTTCAAAGAAGTGCCTTTCACCGCCAGTTTTGAAGCAAGGGGCCCACCCCAAAATGCATGTCATTGCCCTTTGCTGATGTGAACACACCATTTTAAAAAACAATTTTGAACTACTCCCTTCTCCAGTCCAATTTACTTTGTCTCCTTCTCATCATAAATGATGCATACTCCATATCACAGTTGACCTTTCAAAATATGTTATCAAAAAGGGGACTAAAAATAGCATTAAGCATTTCTCCTGAGGTTTTTGGTATTATCTATTATCTGCTTTTCATTTTCTATCCCTCTAGGACGGAAAATCCTTCTTGACCCTGCCCCCCTCTCCACCACTCTCTTTTGGATAATTAAGGAAAGCAAAGGTGTGTCTATTGTCTTCATGTATCTTATTAGACATATTGCTTATTGTTTGTCTACACCACAGTGTATGGATCCCAATAAAAATCATATTCTGTTTCCTAAGAACCATACTCAACTTTAAATATTTTTTTGAAAGATTTTATTTATTTATTTTAGAAGGAGAGAGAGAGAGCACAAACTTGCGGGCACGTGCACCAGCAGGAGGAGGGGAAAGGGGAAGGAGAGGGGCAGAGGGAGAAGCAGACGCCCCCGGCCCCCGTGCCCCGAGCAGGGATCCCAAGAAGCACGGCTCGATCCCAGGACCCTGGGATCATAACCTGAGTTGAAGGCAGATGCTTAACCGACTGAGCCCCCAGGTGCCCCAACCATACTGAACTCTGAAATGTAAATAATAACGATTTGGTTTACTTCACTGGGTGATCAATCATGATGCCGCTGATCTTATTCGTGATCCCATATTTGCAAATTTGCCTACTTGCTAGAATTTCTTTGTAGCTCTTCAGATCAGTACCTGCTGTGCTCTCTCGGCCATTCACAGGTACGTGCAGAGCAGTGGAACGTGTACATCCCTGATGGGCCTGTTCCCAGGACGAGGCCAAGCCAGGAGACGTGTTGCCTTTTGATTCAGCTCACTCTGTAACCAGGTGTCCTTTCTGCTATTCAGTGCCACAGTTTTCTCATTCTTGTGCTTTTTGTGGGCGGTTTCACTTTTAAAATGGCCCCAAACGTAGTGCCGACGTGTTCTTCAGCGATGCAAAGTGTAAGAAGGCTGTGATGAGCTCGATGGAGAAAATAGGTGTTCTACAATTTTTTTAAAAAGTAGGCTTCTCACCCAATGTGGGGCTTGAACTCATGACCCTGCGATCAAGAGTCGCGTGCTCTACTGACTGAGTCAGCCAGTCATCCCCCAAAAGAAGTGTTCTCGGTAGGCTTCCTTCAGGCCCGAGTTACAGTGCTGGTGGCCAGGAGTTCAACATACTTTAAATAAGGTGTCTTTAAACAGAAATTCTGATAAAATGTGGTTGTGTATTGACTGACTGATGAAAATGTTACCAGAGGCAGAAACCTACCTAGGAGCAAGGGTTCAGGGTTTGCGAATTCGTTTTTTGCGAGGACTTCCTAGAACATTACCGTGAGTAACAGGAGTCAACTCTGTGCGTACGATCTTTACTGAGCCCTCCACTAAGAGCTTTATGTGCTTTTTCTCATTTAACTAAGAACACAGTGAGTTAGGTATTATCATCACTCCCATATTCCAGGTCAGAGAACCGAAGTACAAGGAAGTTAAATACCTGGTCTAATGTTGCACAGCAGATAAGGAGGAACTGAGGCTGGCACGTGGGCAGTTTGGCCCCAGAGTCTTAGCGTCTGCACACACGGCTTCCCCTTGGGCCAATGTGGCAAGGTGATGTCTATGGAAGCCTTGAGAAATGTACAGTGTTCTATTAAACCTGATTTATCCTTATTACTATTAATTCATCTGGCTTGAATTTTTTCACCTGACATAAAAAAAAATCTTTGAGCAACCATGAAATTCTATCCAGCTTGGCCATCAGGATGACACGATGTCGTCAGCCATAATTAGAATTGTCCAGACCAGCTCGATGCTCAGGACTGAAATCATCTCTTAGTCTTCAATTCTTGAGGGGTTGAAATGCCAGAAGCATGGAGAGCCAGGCTGGGATTTCATTGTAAAATGGCTGCCTTGTGAGAAAAAGGAACCAACAGAGAGAAAGAGCTAATCCCGGCTCGAAGTGTTCCTCACTCCCTAAGTCTGTCCCTCCCTCCCCCTTCCACCATGAGGCTTCTCATCCCAAGCTTTTCAAAGGCCACATGTTGTCAGCAATTTATGAATATGAATAATGTGATTTACATTCCTTTGATTTAATATAATGATTAAGCTTCTTTGTACTCTGTTCTGATTCACTGAAATGAAAAATACATTTTCTTTGTCCTTTATTAGTAATTTTTTCCCTTCCAAATTTGCTTGGCTTTGGCAAATGAAAGAGAGATAAATTTTGCTTTGATTTGGTGGTGCAGAGAGTGCAAAAGAGAATTAAAACATTAGTTAAAAGGCACAAGGGAATTGAACAGGGAACAGAAATTAAGTTAGTGAAAGCAAATTACCTTATGGTTGTAAACCAACGGGGGTTCAGATAGATGTAAGGAATTCATTTCTGCTTCTAAATAATTATTTTTGCTTCTCAACAATAGCAGTGGGCTGCATTCCTATGGGCGGTTAGGCACTGCATGGGCAATCTTTAATTAAGTGGAGGGGGCCCCTCGGAATATGAGTATAACCTGATTAGTTTATTGTAGGCTGGGATTTGGAACTGATCAGACCCCTTCCCTCTCCCTCCTAACCTTTGGGTGACCCAGAATTCACTTCTTAGTGAGTTTCTCATTTAAGGAAATATGAAAGAAAAAAGATGTGAAGAGAGGCTTTAGAACAGCCTAATAAAAAGATTCAAAGGCCTTATTGCAAAGGACCCTTTGAAATGGAGAATGGGATGATTGAATTGGGAGGCTGGAAGAGAAGGAACTGGACTATTTCTCTTGGTGAGGGCTCCTGTACTCTTGGGCTCTAGGAAGACATGCATGAGAGGGTTGGAGAAAGTTCCTGGGGCATTGACATGCGTTCAGAAGCAAGGGTGCAGAACAGGATTCGCCGAGAGAAGTGGGACACCTCTCCCTCTCTCTTTCTGTCCCTTCCAGCCTGGCACAACAGAAAGAAGCCAGGCTGGCTGAGGATCTGAGTTCTAGGTGGGGTCCTGTGAATCTGGGCAAAGATTTTAACTCTCGAGTCTTCGTTCCCTTGCCTGCAAAATGGGATTGGCATTTTGTGCTCTGTACATCTCAGAGGGTTTGGACAAGGATCACATAGACAACATGGGTGAAAATGCTTTGCAAACTTTAAGGAACTTACAAAAATATCTTACCTCGAGCATGAGAATGGAGTTTCTGAACCTGGCCTTGTGTTACATTTACTCAGTGTGAGATTTCAAAAATTACGTCTCCTCTCCTGAGGCTCCTTCCCCAAGATGTAAGGGCCTGGAATCAGAGCTACAGAAATAAGAGGATAAAAATCGAAATCCTTTGGATGGCAGTGTCGGTGAGGATGGCCATGATGATGATGGCATCTGCAAATGGAACAGTTACTGTGGACTTTGAGAGGGGAGTGGTGTAGGGATTGCTTTTGCTAATCCAGCAGAGTTGATTGGAACCTGGCCTCTCTCAGGCTCCAGGTGATAAGGAGCCTTGGTTGACAGGCCTTCTCAGGGGGCAGACCCTGGCTCTTGATGCCTAATCCTTCTTCCCTGAAAGACAGAGGCAAGGGGATAAACACATTTTAAGGGTCTTCTCTGTACCAGGAATGGTGCTGGGTAAATTTCAAGCGTTCAGCAGCCCCTGTGAACTTCCAAGCCCCTAGACAAAGGGACAAATGCCTGGCTGGTCCCAGGAGGGGGTAGGAGCCTGTCTGGAATGGGGAATCAGTCCAGAGCAGAGCTGGAGGCTCTATGAGTAACAGCAGCTTTCGTGAGTTAGGCTGTCTTCTTACACCTATCACCTCGTTGAGTGGGTATACCTACCGTCTTGCAAGCGCGGCTTAAATTCCCCTCCTTGCTAGGAACAACACAGTGATTAATCAACTAATACCGTTAAAAACTTGGAAGAGGAGACGAGGCATGGTCATTGAAGTTTCTGCAATCCCAAGGAGAAAAGGAAACAGAAATGAGTGGCTTCTGCTTTAATCTAAAGATCAATGCGGTATTAACATGAATAGCCCTGCCAAGCACACCATCGCAGCACCAGGGCTGAGTCTGCAAATCGGCTTCCTCTTAAAACGAAAGATCAGAGCAGCCTAGAAATTTTTGGTCTCTACTCCTGCTCACTTATTCCTTGAGGAGCACAGCTGACGGTTTCAAAAGGGCTGCAAACAACTGCCTATTCATTTGCTCATTCAGTCTGTGATAAGTTCCTATCAGGCATGGATCCAAAACCGCTTCTTCTATTAGGATCGCCTGGGTCACAGCAGGACATTTCAAAGCAGAGTTCTCCAAGAGCATTAGAAACAGGTTGCAGATGCTCATCGATTATTTCCAGTTGCTTTAAAAAAACCAATGGGATTTTAACCTCATTACTTTTTTTTTCTCTCCTTTTAATAAAGTAACTGCTGGTTGAAAAACATCCCTTGGTTAAAAAAAAAAATGTACCCCAAACAAATTGCACATCGTTTCCTTCAGCCATGAAAGGGAATGCATAGGAATTGTATGCCTCCGAATGCACCAATTGTAACAGTTTTTAAAGAGCTGGGAGCTCCATGAGGATATGAAAAGGAAGGAAGTTTGAATGCAAGAGATAGTGACTGTGGAATGAGCCATAGGGTCTTGTCCTGTTTCTTTGTGATCTGCCCTGAGTCTCAGAATTGCCAATAATTATACTTACTTAAGTCTTAATAGTATGTACCTTTCTTGTAATATATCGTTAGGTTAACATAGTATCCAGATAGTATACCATAGTGCGGTGTATCTGGGTCACTTTGCTTACACTGTGGTGTTCACGGTCCAATTCTATTTTCTCTCTGCTTGCTGTCCTTTCATACTGCCGGATACCTTCTGAACCCATACTCGTCCCCCAGGACATACAGTTCCTACCACCAATGCCTTAGGCTCTCATTTCTTACTTGCAGTGTACTTATAGCCCTTCCTGGCTGTTCTTTCTCGTTGCCTCTCTTGTTATGAACCTCCTCTTCACACCAGACTTAGTGTTGTGGGAGGAATGTCTGCACCTACCTCCCCCCATTCATATCATGAAATTCCTCCCCCCAAATGCAATGGTATTTGGGAAAGGGGCCTTTGAGAGGTAACTAAGTAATAAGGCTGGAGCCCTCAGGAATGGGATTTAGTGCCCTTGCTCTAGGGACCCCAGAGAGCTCTTTAGCCCTCTTTCTGCCCTGCGAGGACGCAGCAGGAAGATTGCAGTCTGCACCCCAGCAGAAGGCCCATGCTGGCACCCTGATTTCAGCTGGCCTCCAGGACTGTGAGAAACAAAGTTTGGTTGATGTAAGCTGCTTGGTCTATGGCACTTTGTAGTAGCAGCCCGAACGGACTAAGACACTTACTTAACCACAAATCCTCCTTGTGATGCTTTGGGGGCTCCCCTTCCTGCTCACAGGACCCGGATATTTCAGCTCTGCATTCAAGATGCTTTGCGAACAGATCACTGCTTGGGTCTTAGCTTTAGCCTTCCCAAATACCCCTTTGTCATGACGAACTATTTGTAACTCCCTAATTTTCCTTCATTCCTACACTAGAACATTTTTTCCCCACTGTATCATCAACTCTCATATTTTCATTCAATTTTATAGAAAGACCTCTTTAAAACAGCCACCCTACAAATGCCCTTGCTTTCCCCCTTAAACCTGGATGGGTTTTGTTCTTTCGGTTATTTTTTGCTCTCCCATGCTCGCTTCCTGATGTAGGTGCACAGTCTCCTTAATCGTGGGGGAAAAAAAAGAGCACTTCATTTAGCCTGCTGACTCCTCTATCCCCTGTTCTTTCGGTCTTTCCCCCACAGCCAGTCATCTCACAAGCGTGGTCTACACATGTCAGTGCAGAGCCACCTGCCAGGCGGGGTTTCAGGAGCCCCAATACTGGTGCCCTCCGTCAGCCCTCAAGGTGGCCAGGGGGCCCCTGGGATCATCAGCTGACCACAAGCGTGGCCAGTGTCTATGCACACCAGTGTGCCGTACAAAATAAAGATTTCCTATGTGTGCTGTGAGGTGGGAAAGTTTGGGAAACCCATATAAACCCTTCTTCACTGCTCAGTTGTTTCTTAGCCCCATTCCCTGCCCTTCGGAAAAGAATGACCTCCTTAGGGCAGAATCCAAAGAACCATTTCAGACTTGACCCTCATGAGCTCTTCGTCATTTGTGACATCCATGTTCTTTATCTTAGCCCCTCCCTTGGTCGCTGTGACTATATTACATGGTTCCTTCATCTTCCTCTCCAACTAGAATACTGTTGTAAGTGGCTCCTCTTCCTTTCCCCCACAGGTATTGATCCCCAAAGCACTCGCCAGTGAAGGAAAGTTCTGCATTCAGATCTCTGTCTCAGAGTCTGCTTCTTGGGAAAATTTATCTGTCATGGCAGCCTTCCTTGAATTTTACAAGACGAGCGCTTGAGGTCTATTCTGAGCTGCTACAGCATTTTGTGTATATGTCTCGAAGAGGATTCATCCCACTAAAATAGAGTTTATTTTAGACTTCTGTCTCTATATGAGATCGTGAGTTCCTAGAGGGCAGAGGGCCCACCTTCCAGACCCACCCCCCAGTACTGGTCTAATGGCACTTGCCCAGCAATGGACACAAGCCTGTTGTAGGCTGAAGAGGAACCCCCCTGCTATAAATCAACATCAGAAACAGTGTCTGTCCGAGCACCTGGGTGGCACAGCGGTTAAGTGTCTGCCTTCAGCTCAGGGCGTGATCCCGGCGTTATCGGATCGAGCCCCACATCAGGCTCTTCTGCTGTGAGCCTGCTTCTTCCTCTCCCACTCTCCCTGCTTGTGTTCCCTCTTTATTTGAATAAATAAATAAAATCTTAAAAAAAAAAAAAAAAAGAAACAGTGTCTGTCCGCACCTCCCACTCCCTGCTCTTGCTTATTTCAGGCATCCATCCCATTGAGCTGGATCATGCAGTGGTAACAACTCAAAAACTCAGTGTCTTAAAACAGCAGTTTATTTTGACTCATACAGTGTGTCTACTACGATTGCGCAAGATGCTTGGTTCTGCTTTATTACCCTTTCAGGCCTCGAGCGGACAGAAAAGTCACCGTCTAAAATATTACAAGTCTCTCCGGCAGGGGAAAAGAGACCTCTGAAGGGTCCCGCCTCATCCATCAAGTGCGCCTGCTCTGTGGGGTCACGTGACCCCTCTCCTCACCACTCATTGGTTGGAAGTAGCCACATGATTTATGATTTGGGTCCCGCAGAGTCATCAGGGGCCCCGTGTGTAATCCACGTGTCTGGAAGACTGAGCGCTGAGACTATTTGGTGAGCAGGCGCAGGACCACCACACGTCGCCATAAAACTGCCCGCACGTAGGGTGTGAGGGGCCTTCCGTGTCTCCCCTTGGTGCCGAGAGCCCAGGCGCGCATGCTCCTGAAAGTTGTTACCTAGTTCGCGACTCCGGGCAACGCGGCATCCTTAAGAAGCCCAGAGCAGAGAGGTGCAGGGTGCCAGGCGCTGGAGAAGGAGGGCTGTAGACCCTGCAGACCCGCCCTGGCTGTAGACTTCTCCCTGTGGAAGAAATGGAACGATAACAGAATGACGGAATAAGGGGACAGTGTGGAAAGGGGACCGTGTGTTTGTGAAAAGCAGGATTTTGATGTACACGCACAAACACACCTACATACACGTACGTCTGCATGAGGCGGTTCTAAAATAGTACTTTCGAGTACATTCTGTACTCAGACTGGCCTAAGAAGCCCAGCAAGGCTCCACCGGGATCTTCGTCACTGATAAGCAATTAGCACAGCGCTCGTTTTTTCTTAATTGTCCTTTGAGAGCAGTTGAAATCAGATTTTAAAGATTTGCCTCCTTGAGGTAATTTATGGGTAAATTTGCATTACTTACAAAGAGAGGAGCTGCTAGCCGAAGTTTTGTCGTGTTGTATGCTTGAGTATTTATATGGTGTGTGGGTTTCCTTACATTTCCCATTTTAAAAAAAAGGAAATTGCATGAAATTAAGAAATTAAGACTTTTTTCCCCTTTATTTCCTGCAACAGTTCTAGGCTGGTCACAAAGGAAGAACAAATCCTGCTTATCTTTATTTGCTTTGAATAATTATTAGAAAACCTGAGTAGGGGGTTTTAGTCTGGAAAATGCAACCCATAAAAGATCAGAAGGTTCTGAACTTTTACGTATATTTAGACCAGCACGGTCCAATAGAACTTTTGTGATGATAGAAGTGTTTCTATCTGCACTCTTCAAGATGGTAGCCGCTGGCTTCATGTGGCTATTGGATGCTTGAAATGTGCTGGTGCCACAGAAGACTGACTTTTTCTTTTCATTTCCTTTTAATTTATTGACATTTAAATGTAAATGGCCACATATGGCTCGTGATTACCATATTGGACAGTGCATCTTTAGAAACTTGACCCAGAGCCTGAGTGATCTGACAGCCTGGGAACCTTGCTTCCTGGCCCAGCTGTGGGAAAGTTTGTTGTGTAGACCTCACTCCACCCTGTTTGTAATCCCCTAGTGTCTGCACACATGCAGGATCTTCAGTTCCAGAAAAGGTGGGAGGATTTTTAGTTATTTCAATTCGCTATTTCCATGCAATTCACTGAGAATTCCTTAGACTCCTAAAATGTGCTGGCCTCTGAGACAGCACACCTCCGTGTGGGACCATGTCATAGACAGAAGGAGGATCCCTGCGGGGATCCTAAGACCTCAGGACAGTGGCCTCCCCTTTGCCCCCCCCCCCCTTTTTCTGCCTTCCTCAGCCCGGTCACGATCCCATTTCATTTGGCTGTGACATTAGTTCTCTGTGCCAAGGGAGCTGTATTCTATTTAGGTTCCTTGCCTAGACATTTTGGATGTATTTTAGGCAGGCAGATTATCTTTTCTCCCCCCGTCACTCTTGGTGGAAATTAAAAGGACAGAAAATCGTCGGGACTTAGGGAACATGGAAGGAGGTCAGTCAGATTCCCCACATGCTCCTCAGTGCGCCACGCTGGCACAGCTCCGTTTCACAGAACTGGGACTCGACACCCTCCAGCCGCAGTGAAATAGCGATAACACAAGCAAATCCAGAACACTCCTTTCCAGTTGATGGATCTCAGCGCACATTTGCATCATCGAAGTCATGACAGGGAGACCAAAGGCTTAAGGAACTGCAGATGCTGGGAGGACAAGGTTAAAAGCAAAATCAGAGTAAAAAACATCTCCATACTTATTGGCTTCTCGACACAGAATGGACATAATTTCACATTGGGTTTAATTTAATATGGTTCATTTACTCAACTAATGTGATTCCTATTTAAAAGTAAAAGGCATTAGTACGAAGTAATGTGACTGCCTTTTACACAACCGTGGAAGAACTTTAACATCAGAATGCATTTTCACTTGAGAATGGGCAACTCAGGATGGAGCTGCTTGTTTCAACAATAATATCGCCCTTGCTAAGTGCACCTTTCTGTCTGTCTTCTGAGCACATGGTAGGCATAACCTTTTAAATAGTCTTCAGAATAGTCAATCAACCCTCTTATTTGATGGTGGGTTTGACGTGGAGGAGTCCCCGTGATAAGGATTGTATGTAGCCACAAATAGACTAAACGTCTGTTCTTTCTTTTTACTCTTAACAGCCAGAGTTCATTCCGAGTCGCTCAGGTGAGGAGAAGCTGGGTGATGAAGCTGGGCAGCGCCCCTCTGGCCCAAATCTGTGCATCACTCAATGTCATTTAACCTCCCCGGCAACCCCACAACCTCCTCACGGAGGCCAAGCAGAGTGCCCCCTCCCCCAGGTGCTAATCTAGGTGAGCCCAGTGCCGAGGGGCTCTCGGTGCCAGTGCCTGAGTCCCTGTGGGTGGGAGGTTATTGAGTGTGATGGTGCTTCCCCACTTCCCCTTCTAGATGGAAGGAAGGGAGGGCAAAACGAGTGAGGGGCCTGGTTGCCTTGCTGTTCTTGCCCCTGTCTTGTTCTCATGCCACACGGCTGGCCTATGTCTTTCTACCCCGGGGCAGGCCTGGCCACACCTCTTTTCAGTCACTCCTTCATGGGGTTGACTGAGGGTGAGCAGGTCCTGAGATGCAACTTGGGCTTAAGATAGCAGGATAGGATGGGATAGGATGGGGATGGGATGGGATGGGATGGGATGGGATGGGATGGGGATGGGATGGGATGGGATGGAATAGGATGGGATGGGATAGGATGGGGATGGGATGGGATGGGATGGGATGGGATGGGATGGGATGCCAACCTTGACCATAGGATACGATGCAGCTTATCAGATTCTTCCTAATTGAGTTCAGAGGCATAGGTTGTGCTTATAAGAAACTGTTCCTTTGCCTCTCTTGGTCACAATGCTTTGTGTGCTGCTTCTTCAGAAAGTGGGGAGAGATGATCTCCTGCGAATACTCCTCTAGTTGTGCTATTCTTTTGCTGGTAGGATTATCTTCCCCACCAAACGCAAGTGGAAATTGATATCCAGAAAAACTCAGTGGCTTGCCTCAAATCTTATACTGGGCAGTTATGAGCTGGGGTTAGAATAAGGTCTACTGGCAGTGGTGTGCTGGAGCTGGCCAGCATCAGCTCCCAAGAGCCAATCATCGACAACTTTGACCAACCCTATTTGGTGACATCTTCCTGACATCTTGAAATGAGCTATGATGGGAGTATTTATACTGTAGAAATTGACAAATGCTACAAATCAGAGCTTCCTCCACTGGAGAGCTGGTTGTTAAACATTTACCAGGACACCACTAGGTCTATGTGACTTCAGAGCCCATATTCTTTTCACTGTTCCATGGTTTTTCATATGATTAACAACACTGTGGTCTTGAGAGAGTTGGGTTTCTACAGGTTGGCTGATTCGGATTGCATGTATCATTGTAAGACCAGGGGTTTGCTTCAGAGTGGGCTAGGTAGCTAGGGCTGGTACCACAACCAACTATCTGAAAGAGATACACCTTGGCATTGACTGCCCTTCCACGCCCAGGCTCTCTGGCTCCAAACAGGTATTCTGCCCACAGAAGGGATCAGGTACATGCAGATCCACCCGACCTTGTGTTCCACTAATGGAGGTCGGTGGGCAGTTAGCATGCTCACTTCACATACATAAAACAAGAGAACAACTAGGTATAGAGGAGGCATAGGGAGAAGATGGAAAGTGTGGGAACTCGCAAATCCTGACCTGAATCGCTAGTTACGTGGCCTTGGGCATGTCACTTAACCTTTTCATGCTTTGGTTTCCTTCCATCTGAAATATGAAATCATCCTTGAAGTAAAGTATTGGAGATAGAATATAAACCAAAACTACCGAGCACAGCAGCTTTATTAACTACGTAGTAAATGCTACATATGCTAGGAACGGCTTTTAAATGTGGACTTATAACAAATTAGATTCTCCTGAAGCTGATGGCTAAATTCTTATATATCTCAGTAATTTAGAAAGTATCTATCTAACATAATATAATAAAAAACATTAAAAAAAAAAGAAAATATCTGTTTGTTTATTCTTCCAATTAGAAAACCCATTACCAGCAAGGACCACATCGGAGTAAACCTGCTAGCCGGGAAGTGCATGCTAATTGTGGAGGGTAGTGGTGGGTGGTGAAAGAGAAGGGCCTCTGAAAGGCAGCGCCAATTCTAAGTCTGCTACTACGCGCTATGAGCTTGACTTTCTAAAGGTCAATTTCCCCCTATGTAAAATGGGAATTAAATAATCACCTACCAAAAAATAAATAAATAACTCAATAAATCACCTACCTCGCAAACTGTTAGGATGAACTGAGATTTTTACAAATGTGCTCAACGCATTTCTTCATAAATAGCTCAGTACGATGAATGATAGTAGTCTTTGTTACCATTAGTATTATGGACTTTTAAACATTCTGATGTGGTGATACACACACTAAGACAATCATATTTCAGAAGTCAGCCTGGCCGAGAGGGGGCTGGTATGGGAAAGAGTTTCTGGGGAGACCCTTTGACCTTGAGGACTTGGGAATGGTGCAGGTTAGCAGGTGTGAATGAAGACCCCAGCTCCCGGAGTAATTACAAAGTTGGTTTTTATGCAGTAACATAAAACAAAGGAAGAAAGGCCAAATTTGACTCCATATGGTCTAGGCGAGGGCCAAGAACAACAACGTGAGAGTACGGGATCATTCGTTACTATTGATTTATGTTCTGGGTGATGGTATAATGATTGCTTTTGCTTTTTGTGCCTTGTGTTTCCTAGAAGCTGTGGTGCTAAAGGTGGGCGGGACAATTCAGTATGGACCACGATAATTGAAAGGGAGTTTTGCACAGAACCAAGCAGTATAGAGCTCCTTCCTTGTGCTGGTTTGAGCACAAGAATATGCATCCACTTGTAATTTAATAAAAAAATGCCCATGAGGACAAATGACGCACTGCCAATTTTCTAGCCTCTTTGAAGAATTTCCCAAGTGTTAAGAAACTGTGGCATTAGATTTAAAGGCTTACATAATGACTAATTTGGTTGCATGGTGCTGCCCATTCCTGCTAAGCAGGACTGCTTCCCAGACCCCTGTGTGCGCCACGCTGATGGCAGATTTATCCGGGTTCTTACTGGGCAGCGTCAGATAGAGGGGTCTGGCCAATTCCTGGAAGTCCCAAACTCTTCCTAGAAATCACAATGCTACTGAAAGACTACAATGGAAAGTAAGCGTTCAGGGACTAGCCAAATTTCTGCAACTGTTGTAATATGAATTCATTTTGGGGTGTCAGGTTCTTATCCATCAACTAAGAGCACTGCACACTAGATCAATGGTAAACCCCTTTAGGTTCTGGAGAAATATATGGCTTCTCTCTCCATAACAAAACACATATAGACACATGCATGGAATTTCAAGGTCTCCCAGGGTCCAGGCTTAAAAACTTTCGTTAAATTATTATAAGAATTTCTTTTAATTCTGGGATCAAGTACAAATGTATTTCCTTAGGAAAAATGTTAATGACTCTTCTCATTTCCCCTGAGTTTGACAACCAAATAAGCATAAGTACAAATTAATTTTATGTCTTTGTTCTTACATGTTACAAGATCTATTCCAATGGATGTTTGTTTGCCTCCATTTCCTAATGTTTTCACTGAAGTTCGACTACCCAGAATGGAGCTTTGTATATTCTAACAGTGTTGTAAGTCTTGCCTTGTGAAGCAGTGAATTTTGAGCCAGAGGGTGGCAAGATGGCCTCTTGCATAGCTTTGCCGTGTCCATGAGAAAGAATGGTGTGCAACCTTGGCCTTGTGTGCAAGAGTCTATGTCCGGTACAGTATGATAGGAGCCTTAACGACTCTGACTCTGGTTGTAGAGGCTAACATCAGGAACTTTGTATCTGCCTTGTATGTCCTTATGGGGGCATGTGTGACAATTTTCTTTCTTAGGAAGGGTCAACACTGGTGGAGCCAACTGGCGAGAAAAATGTTCATGAAAGTAAGGGTCATACTAATGGCTGTGCTGGGTAGGCTCAGATGCCCATTCGACACAGATGGACTGGCTGTGTCCCAATTCCCATGTTGCAGAGTCTCTAACTGATGGTTCCAGGCACTGCTGTACCTGGGCAGTTAGCTGCAGTGTGCCTGCTCGGCTGTCTAACGGTCTTTTGCTGGGTCATGTCACTCTCCTTGACCTCGGCTCACAGCGGGTTGTCTTCAACGCAGGGCAGTGCTAACTGTGCCAGGCCAGGTCTTGACACATGGGAAAGGTTAGGCTAACATGAGGCTTTGTGTTCCAGCCCACGGATCTGGTCACGTGGCGGGAGGGGGGGGGTTGCCATGGATGTTTGCTTAGGCACGAGCGGTTCTTCCT
This sequence comes from Ursus maritimus, assembly GCF_017311325.1. Taxonomy (NCBI): domain Eukaryota; kingdom Metazoa; phylum Chordata; class Mammalia; order Carnivora; family Ursidae; genus Ursus; species Ursus maritimus. Next base: position 49,548,211 of record NW_024424452.1, read on the forward strand.
TCTGGTCCCAGGGCAGAAGGTCACCTGTCTGGAGCAGAGCAGAGGCCATTTTCCACTTCTCTACTGCAGATGGGTCTGGCCTTGCCAGAAGAGCTTTGGGAAAAGAGGTCACGAAGTGGCTGGAGGAGTAACTAAAACAACACGCGAGCTCTTTAGCCCACAAGGAAGATGGTCAATAAATTCTAGGGGAATTGGATTGGAATCAGGTTCTTCAGCTTTTCGATACCTTATTTGGCCTTGCATTTTCGAACATCTTTATTTCTACTGAATCAAGGACCAGAACTGGGTATTAACAACTGCTTAGGAGTCTGGCTTAGGTTCGAGAAAGTGCAGGGTTTAGTGGACTCAGCCCCCTTAATTTCAAATTGTTAAGTTGACCAGTTGGTGGCCTTCCTCTACTTTTTCTTACATAAATTAGGCACATTTTTAAAGGTTTATTTATTTATTTTAGAGAGAGAGAGAGGGAGAGAGCAAAGGAGGGGCAGAGGGAGAAGGAGAGAGAGAATCCACAAGCAGGGACCCCACTAAGCTTGGATCCCACAACCCTGAGATCATAACCTGAGCTGAAAATAAGAGTCAGATGCTCAACCGACTGAGCCACCCACGCCCCATAAATTAGGTATATTTTTAAAGAAATCTTGAGCCTTTGTTGAAACTAGCAGTCTTTCCTTTTTAGGTTGAGATATACGTTACCTGCGGGGCATTACTCATGAATTCATTCGGCAGTTAATTTTTTTTCCGTGTTTAATTAACACACTTGAAGACAGGACCTAAGCCAGAGGAATCTTCGAGAGGGGAGAGTAGAGAAAGGCAAGGAGTTTGAGTACTGGAGTCAGCCGCGTGAGGCTCTGGGGCAGCCATTAGGTGATGTGGGGCTTGGCCTGCTGGGGGGACCCCAGAAAAAGGAAGCAGCAGGAGCAAATGCGAAGGGTTGGTTGAGCCACAGCTCTTCCCCCTCCTGTGTAAGAACCATACTAATATTAAAAAAATTTATATATATATCTACCTGTTTGATAAAAGATTTCCAGAGAAAAGGTGGGATTTTCAGAAAAATACCTAACCCAAGAGTAAGTTGCAAATTAAACTAGAAATTAAGACAGTATAAAAGTATAAAGAACATAAATGGGAAAGGCAGGTCCAGTCTGAGGTGGGGGTGGGGGACCGTATCACAGAAATTCAGATCATCTGTTACTGCGATTGAGGGGACAGATGTGAACACAGCAAATGGACATCCAGGCAAACCCTATTCTTTATGTCATTAAGAAGAAAATATATCAGTTTTTCAGAGGAAGCCAACCTTTTCCTGTCACTTAGCTCTGAAGGACTGTGTCACGGAGGCTCCATGCGCCAGACGCAGAGAGCTTCGGTGAACTGAGTTCTCAGCAACGGCTGAGCCTTGAGAAGAAAGGCACTCAGCGGAGTTCTTGGAAGAGTCACCCCACCCTATAGTGCATGTTTTACCTTCAGAGTCCTTTTTTTTTTTTTAATTTTATTTATTTGTCAGAGAGAGAGAGAGCACAAGCAGGGGGAGCGAAAGGCAGAAGTAGAGGGAGGTACAGAGCAAGGGGCTCCCCGCTGAGCAAGGAGCCTGGTGCAGAGCTCGACCCCTGGGATCTTGACCTGAGCTAAAGGCAGATGTTCACGCACGGAGCCACCCATCGCCCCCTACCTCCTGTTTCTTTTTTTAAAGATTTTATTTATTTATTCGACAGAGAGAGAGACAGCCAGCGAGAGAGGGAACACAAGTAGGGGGAGTGGGAGAGGAAGAAGCAGGCTCATAGCGGAGGAGCCTGATGTGGGGCTCGATCCCATAACGCCGGGATCACGCCCTGAGCCGAAGGCAGACGCTTAACCGCTGTGCCACCCAGGCGCCCCCCTACCTCCAGATTCTTATCCCACCTCTGCCATCTCCTAGCTGTGTGACTGGGGGCTCTCCATGATTGTGTGGCCTCTCTGAGCCTGTCTTCCCATCTGAAAAGTGGGGCGATTGCCTCCTGGGATTGTTTTGATGATCATGAAAAAAATGGTTATGAAGAATTATGCACAGCGTCTGTTAACAAAATACACAAAACATCCTGGCAAAGCCTCTCCTCCCACAGATAAAAATGTGGGATGGGGATTCCCAGCCTTTTTGAGTTACGAGAAATCATTTTATCATCACATATTTCACAGACTCACACTTGACAGCCCTTCTACTTTCCGGAGCCACTGACAGAGAAAATACACCACAGTAATGCTTTAAAATGACTTTGTAAATCACTAATCCTAACAGCGTCTACACACGCTACGGAGCGTACTACACGCCGAGTGAGATGCGGCGCTCTGCTGACCGTGTCGCCATGGGGTAATTCCCAGGCTGTTCACTGTTGCCAGCAGTCCCGCAAGGGCGCAATGGCCCCCGGGGGTCTGACGGGTTGCAGATCTCCTGCTAGACTGTGTTGTGGGCCCGCGCCTCTCCTCTGGCCACAGCCCTACTCCTCAGCCCAAATGGAGGCCAAGGGAGAAGCTGGCCAAGCCATTCCGGTCGCCAAAGCACCCCTTCTCAGGAGTGAAGGCTTTGCATAGGGTCAGTGGTGACCTGAATTTCTTTAGGGGGATTAATCTACTTCATTGCCACAGATAGTGGGTTGAATAGTGTTCCCCCAAATTCATGTCCAACTAGGACCTCAGAGTCTCCAGTAAGGTCTTTGTGGATGTAAGTAGTTAAGGTTAGGGTACATATCCCAGAATCCAAGACTGGGACCCCACCCCAAAGACTGATGTCCTCATAAGAAGGCCATATGGAGGCACAGATGTGCACACGGGGGCATGCCTTGTGGAGACAAAGGCAGAGATTGGAGCGACCTGTCTGTAAGTCAAGAAACACCAAGGACTGCCAGCAACCACCAGAAGCCTGGAGAGAGACACCAACAAGATTCTCCCTTAGAGGCTCTAAAAGCAACCAACCTTACTGACACCTTGATGCCAAGCTAATGGCTTCCAGAACTGGGGGAGAATAAGTTTCTGCTACTTTGAGCCGCCTAGTTTGTAGTGTTCTGTTATGGTGAACTTAGCAAACTAAATCATCACGTAGGCTCATTTTTTCCCAGACTTTTTATTAATTGATTTTTTCCCCTAATGACCAAAGTAATAAATGTTCGTCATAGAACATCTAGAAAATCATGGTAGACTCACAAATAAAACAAGTCACCCTTTATTTCACCACGTGAAGAGAACCATTGCAACCATTTTGATGTTGATTCACCTGGACTTTTTCTCTGTGTGTGTGTGCGTGTGAATTATTTTTTGAAACCATTTCCAGATGATCAAATCTGTGCTTCTGTGCCTTCCTTCTGACTAGGTAAAAGCCGAGAAATCAAAACCTATGGAACCCGGTCCTTTTCAATATTCTCAGACAACATTCCAGACAATTTTCAATCTTTCCCCAAACCAGAGTGGCTCAATTGGCAGGGAGGCCTTCCCGTTTCTGACAGACAGATGCTGACATATGTCTAATAAATTTAGCGCTTAGCTGTAGCTTATGTTTGACTCCACGGTGCCCAGGAGATAAGACAAAAAGCTGGCCGTAGGTAAAGCCCTTGACAGCCTCTGGGCTCCGGGACTTAGCGTGTCTTTATCATTAGGTCTGTTTACAAAGAAAAGTCTTTTGAAGGTTTTCCCTGCGGAACAGGGTTATTTCCAAACGGCATATGGTGAACATGTTACGGGAGCTTCATGCGGCTTGTCTGCGCCTGACAGGTTACAGGGGAAAATTGCTCGTGGCAGCCCAGAGTCGCCCCTTGAACTTGGGCTGTTTGCTCCCCGGCTCTGCGGCTGGGGTAGCTCCCTCTGCCGCTAAGGGTGAGAAAGAGGGAGCAGACATTCCAAAGTGGGTGCTGCCCCTGGATGGCAAGACTGGCAGAGGGCTCCGCGCCAGCTCTTCCCTGGACAGGAGGGCGGTCCGCCGTGCGCCCCCAGCGTGGAGCCAGGGGGCTGGCGTTGGTCCGAAGGGGTTCAAAACATGAGCAGTGATGGGGTACAGAGTCTCCAGCTCTCCACTCCCCAAGGAGACTTCCCTCCAAATAAAAAGCAGCTAAGCTAACCCTCGGAGGAAGCGTGGAGCTGGAGCTCCCTAGTGGGGCAGGGAGCGCTAAGGCCCCGCGTGCCTGATCCTTAGCCCAGAGGCTGTGCGCTGGCCGGGCTGCACGCACACGGGCCGGTCTTCAGAGCTTTTGTTTCTTGCTCTTCCTCCCTCCTCTCCTCCCTTCCATCCCTTTTGCTTTCCTTCAAGTAATTTGAATTTGTGCCAAAATATAAAAGGTGGGCGATTTCATGCCAAAAGGGGAGCAGGCATCCTCTGGCTCTTTCACAAAAAGCAGATTTGGCGCTGCTTGCATGCATTCCCGCATGGCGACCCCTGGTCGAAGCTAAGTAGGGCTCTGCCTTTGGGTGGGAACCGTGCTGTGCTCGTTTCGATAGCCCCCACCCCTCCGTGACTCCCCCTTTCTGTTATTGCCTGACCTCGGGTGACATTTGGAGGGTGCTCTGCCCATCTGAGCAAGACCTGCTGTCGTCCAGACCTCAAACGTCCCCAGCAGAGAGGCACGGGGACTCTTGCTCCCATTTCCTGCCAAGGACTCTTTCACCGTGGAGGTCTCTACCCCACCGGATTCAGTTCCTTGATCTGGACAATGAGGGGAAGGGGGGCTGGGTGGAGTTTTTGTGACTCTCCAGGCCGAGGGAAATGCAGACGCAGCCTGACTTGGAACTGGTGCAAATGACCTTGTACAGAGGCGGGTTGTGAAAATGACCTGCTCTGGGAGTCAGATGTGTCGTAGGCGGCCGATGCTCGGAACCCCAGTGTGGGAAGCAGGTAAAACCAAGGAGTAGCCGTGGAGACTGGGGTGGGGGTGCTGGAGACACTTACTCCCCAGCACCTGCTTTGCAGCACCCCTCTGCCCTGGAGCCCCCCCTTCCGGGAGTTCAGGCCAGCACCCCTACACTTGGAGACTCTGAAGATCAGCTTGGTGCCCCTTCCCACCTGCGACCTGAGCAGATCCTGCCTCCGTGGCCTCTACCCATCCAAGCCACCATCACCTTTCACCCCAGAAGCTTCTGTCTGGTTCTCTGCTTCCACGCTTGGCCCTCTATGGTGTATTTTCGGTGCAAGAGTTAGAGTGATACTGTTAAACATGATTCAGACCCCGGGGCCGACTCCTGCTTCAAGAACCCCCAGCAGCATCGCCTGTTCCGAAAAACCAACTCCTGCTTGTCGCCTTGGCCTGTGGGGCTCCTTCCCTCTCCTGGCTCCCTCTGTGGTCAGCCCTCGGCCCTCTGTCCTGCCTCGCCCACTCTACCTGGCCTCAGCGTGCCAAGCTCGTTTCTATCCTTAGGAAGTGGCATTTCTGCTCCCTCTGCCTGGACCATTCTGCCCCAGTCGCAGTGGGGCTCCCTCCTCACCCCTTTCTAGAATCACCTCGGATTCCCCTCTGATGTTCCTCCCCAGGGACACCTCCCTGAGCATGCCGTCCCTTTCCCACCCTCTGGTCCTTCATCCCGCTAAGCTTTGCTCCCCAGCACTGAGCATGAGGGAACGCGTCGTTTACTTACGCACTGACTTATTTACTTACTGTTTGGGGCTGAATATTTATGTCTCCCACACATCTGTTTGCTGAAGCCCTAACCCCAGTCTGATGGTATTTGGAGGTGGAGCCTTGGAAGGTAATTAGGTTCAGAAAGAGGTCGGGAGGATCGGGCCCTCAGGATGGGATTCGTGCCCTTGTAAGAAGAGGAGGACAGACCAAAGTGCGTGCTGTCTTCCTGTCTCTCTCTTTCCATATGATTGCACCAAGCAAAGGCGATGTGAGGACCTCACAAGCCAGGACATGGGTTCTCACCCAGAACCAAATCTGAGGCTCTTTGATCTTGGACTCCCAGCTTCCAGAACCGTGAGAAATGAATGTCTTGTTGAAGCCACTCGGTCCGTGGTATTTTGTTACAGCTGCCGGAGCTCACACATTTGTTTATAAACTTACTCTTAACTAAATTTACTTTTACTGACCATCAAGAGGACAGTGGTAATTTTTTTCTTGCTCACAACTATAGCCCTGGAGTCTAAACGAGTGACCGGCATGTCGTGGGCCATGGATAAATATTGTTACATGTGGAATGAATGGCCCCCTGGCGTTGCCCCCAGTCCCGTGCTCCTGTGACCATCCAGGAGCCCCATCTCCTGTGGGTACCATGTGAGGAGCTGGTGGTTTTCTGAAGGATTTAGAAAGTGGTCTTTGTTTCAGGGGGGCTCACCCATGAAGTGGGGGAGACTCGGATGGATGGGGAATGATAGCAGCTTCAACTATCAGTAAATTATTAAACCGCATTGGGGCGCCTGGGTGGCTCAGTGGGTTAAGTGTCCGACTCTTGATTTTGGCTCAGCTCGTGATCTCAGGGTGGTGAGATCGAGCCTGGTGTCAGGCTCTGCGACGACCAGGGAATCTGCTTAAGATTCTCTCTCTCTCTCTTCCTTGGCCCCTCCCCCCCCCCCAAAATTATTAAACTATATAAAACCAAAATATCCTGAGGGTGAGGGTAAGAGTGGGCAAGCCAGTGAGTAACAGCTAAAGGGAAAATTCAGATGGTCCCAAGTTCTGTCCCATTCCCAGCCGAAGTCCTGCACCCATCTCATTTTGAGAGGAGTTGATGTTTTAAAGTCTCTTGCTCACTAATCGATAGTTATTTTTTTGGTTTTTTTTTTTTTTGAAATTGCTCTTCTCTTTCTTGGATTCTTATGTAATTTGTGTAAGCAAGCTGGTGTCACAGTATAAATAATAAGAGCCCTATTGTCTATCTATCCCGTGTTTTACAGTTTTCAAAACCCTTCTTTATCTTTTTAAAAATCCTCCTTCAGGGGGCGCCCTGGGTGGCGTAGTCGTTAAGCGTCTGCCTTCGGCTCAGAGCCTGATCCCGGCGTTCTGGGATCGAGCCCCACATCAGGCTCCTCCACTGGGAAGTCTGCTTCTTCCTTTCCCACTCCCCCTGCTTGTGTTCCCTCTCTCGCTGGCTGTCTCTCTCTCTCTCTGTCAAATAAATAAAGAAAATCTTTAAAAAAAAATCCTCCTTTGGTACTTCTTATTACCCTTTTTTTACGGATGAGGACAATGAGGGTCAAGGAGGTGAGACTCCGGGTCCCCCAGCAGAATGAGAGGCCTTTCCAGAAGGCAACGTGGTGCTGGGGACACAGCATGGGAAGAACACTAAACATTCCACGTAGATGCTCTTGACACTGGCCACTTGGGGATGCCCAGCAAAGAATTCATTTTCCTGAATCTTACTATCCTCATCTCTGAAATGAAGGCTTTCCACTCAAATCACTGCTTTTTTGAACGTGGACACACATCAGAATTACAGGGTCTCGGCCCCAGCCTGCAGATTCTGATTCAGTAGGCCTGTGATCAGACCCAGGAGTGAGTATTTTTAGAAAGATGCCAGGAGGCTTGTCTGACTGGCCCAGGTGTACCCCTGTCGCCCTGGGGCTCTCTCTGAAGGGTGCCTCCTTCCCTCGGAAATGTGCCCAGGTGGGTCCTTCTCAAGGTCCCTTCCCAATCTGACTTTCCAGGAGTCTAGACTTCTCAGAATGTCCTCAAGGCTTAAGTGGTAGGACGTGGGTCTCTTTCCTCCCCCCCGGAGGTGGTGGAATCTTTAATGAATGGAAGGCAGCCAGCAGTTCCTCTAAGGGAGGAAGTTGTAGGGAGGCTGCTCTGAGTGGAAGTTACACTGGGAGGAGAACCCCACAGGCTGTAGGATCCTTCTCAATCCTTTGAGATCCTTCACTTTCACTTGAGCAAGGCAAGAGAAACTACTCTCTCCCCAAGTCATAACTCTCTCTGCCACTTCCCCATATCAATGCAAGCAAAATTTCCAAGTATCCTCTTATTTAATTCATTCCTCTTTGTTCTTCTTAACTTGTCCAGCAGTGAAATTACATTTGCATGAAAATTAGTCTCATTTGAAGAAAGTATGTGAGTAATTTTAGTAGGACCATATGGCCATCCAATATTGGCGCAATTAAAAAATATAAAGGTCTCCAGTAAATACCCTGGCGTATTCACAGCATACACGCAAACACCATTTGGCTTCACCTCTTCTCCTGCCTTTTTATGCAGTATTTTAAAATATTGAACAACAAGTGCATTTAATCATTCCGCAATGTCAACTAAGGTCATCACTGTAGGACTTTTTTCAGGGAAAAAAAAAAAATCCCTTCACTTTGAGGGGCTCATGGTTTGTTAGGATGACTCAGGGAAGCCACACGACGGGTTTTCAATGGAAAGGTCACTACTGTGTTTATAATTATAACGTTCACTCAATGCAGACAGTCGCAGGCAGAAGGGCCACAGCAAATAGCCCCAATTAGAAAATGATATGTTGGTGAAAATTCTCCTAAACAAAGGCTTTCCGCAGTGGCCTGAGTTCCTAACATCCCCCACTCTCTCAGGAAAACCACTGACTGGACAAAAATGTGGGAAAAAGCAACAAAAGACTTCGCTTGCCTTCCAGAGGCCCCTCCAGGGACTGATGATCTCAAAGGCCCACATCATCCTGCTTGTAGGCCCCCGCTTCCTACCAATGGGGACTTACGCACATCCTGAAAGCACACGCTCTGTCCCAGGCTGGTTTCGAGTGGAGCTTGAGGAATGACATTTTTTTGTGTGTGTTCCTTTGGGGAACTGAAAAAGCAGGTAGAGGTGGGATGGAAGAAACATGAAGAGAAACCCTCTTTTATCCCCCTTCTCTCCACAGTAAGCAAGGAGATAAAAATCTGGTTCTAGTCTATTTTTATTACGAAAACTACCCTCCTTAGTTCCATGATAATAGTCATTGAAGTTAGAGTTTTAAGATCAGTTTGCGAGTGACAACATGAGTTATAAACTCAGGCTTCAGATAAGTCAGGATCCCAGGTTTTGTCAAGATGGCGGAAGTAAACTCTGCTGTTGGAAAACCATCACTATGGTGTTACCCTTGCGGCAGAAGGACGAGAGCAGAGACTGAAAGGGAGCCTCTCGGTGCCTGGAAATCCCGTTTCTCCCCTTGGGGGTTGTTACACAGGTGTGCTGTGGGAACACTCATTGAGCTGTGATGGGTGTCCTTTCCTAGATGTATGTCGTATTGCCATGACACATTTAAAAATGTTCAGTCCTATGCAGTAATCAAAACTTTTGATTTTACTCAAAGTTATGACTTTTCCTCCAGCTCTACCTGTTGTAGGAGGGTCTTGGCCTTTTGGAAGGGAAGCGTGCATGTGTTTGTGCAAGTATGAGTGTGTGTGTGTGTGTGTGTGTGTACATATGTGTAGGGAAGGCCCACTCCTCTCTGTCTCCCTCACCCCACCTCACTTACTAGCTTTTTTTGATTTCTGGGTGGGAGGAGGAAAGAGTAAGAGAACCACAAAGTTCTGGCATGTGACCGGCACGAAGTGGGCAGAGTGAACGTTGCCGATGCTCCTTCCAGAGCCCCTACCCAGGTGCTGTGAGTATTGGAGGCTAATGGCCCACAGTTGCCCACCTCCCTGCTTTTGGAAGAATTTGCCCTTGGTCAGATAGAAGCCACCTCCCTGCCTGATGACCCTGCATCTTCCAAACCCTCCCTCCTCCCCAGGCTTCCCCCTTCCTCCACGTTATGAGCACCAGCCAATGACCAAGAGACCTGGAGTAAAGCCTGGCCCTTTTCCACAGGACAGACCAGTGCTCCTTGTGGGCCAATGAGAAGCCAACCTCTCACAGAGACCGTATTCTTGTTCTGTACTTGCCCCGTCCCATCCTGATTCCCCATCTCCCCTTGCCCTGACAGCTGTTCCTCTGTAACCCCCTTACAAAAATTCCCATGGTAGGCTCTGCTCCATGGGAGCCTGACCGCAGACAGCTGGCTCTGAGCCTCTCCAAGCCTACGGAGAGTTGAAGACTGATGGCTTCTCTTAGATTCCTTGTAAGTCTTCCTCACTCGCTGGTGGCCATTTACCTGCAGGCCTTCACACCTTCTAAAGTTCTCGCTTGCAGTGGCCACAGAGTCTACCCCCATCTGCCCCTGGAGAGCAGAGGGTCCCCTGCTGACTTCTCTGCTGATGTCCCCCATGCCAGCTTCCCCATGCGACCCACAATTAGTCCTTGGAACCTTCTGCCAAACTCCAGGAGAGCAGGCTGCCTAGTGCTGTCCCCTTTCCTCTGCCCGCTGTCCCTCACATCTGAAGGGTTGTTGACTGAGAGAAGGGTGCTAGGTCACATTGCACCCCTAATTATGAGGTGGCATCTAACAAACTAAGTTGTTCCCTTGAGGCTTCCTGAAGAGACTTTGTGAGATGGGTGGCATGCTGGGCACAGCCTTCTCCCAATAGAGGGTCATGGAAATGTGAGATGGTTATTGAGTGGCCTTTTGGATAGTTTTACGACGGATATTTATGTCTTGATACCCAATTAAAACTTCCAATTTAGCATCCCGTCAAACTAAAATACTTGAAGAGTGCTTTAGAATTTGCCAGAAAGGGCCCTTGGCTCCTTTGCTGTTGTATGACTCTTGAGTCTCTGGACCATCCCAATGTTTCACCTCTGTAGTCTTCCCGAATTCTCCACTTGGAGTATGTCTGAAGGAAATTCTGGATGCTGCTTTCCAGCTTCAAGAGGACCCTCATAGACACGAGGACCCAGAATGCTGCTCGTATCACTGGGGACACCCCGGTTTTCCTCTCCCTCACACTGCGTTACACATTCAACTGGTCAGATGTGAAGTCTCCGAACCAGGCTGTATCTCAAGATGCCAGATAACTTCTTGGGTTGTGTGATAAACCAGAAAGAGCTCTAGTCAGCCTGCCTTTGAGTCCTAGCTCATCCCTTCAAAAAAAAAAGCTCACCAGTCCTCATTTTCCTCCGCTGAAAATGAGGGAACTGTCCTGGGCCATCCCTAAAACTCCCCTCACTCTCACCTTCTGACGTTAGCGATCTTGAACTCAGTTGTTAGACTGAATCCACTGGTCAGTTTAGAAAAGATCGTTGGCACAACTCCCACTTTCAGAGGTGGCCTCAGTCTGACGGTCCGGTATTTGTCGTGACGGCGTGGTGGTGTCGGGGGGAGCGAGGCATGTGAGCAGATGTCAGCCCTCGCGGGGGGACGGTGAGTCTTCTTTTAGATACCGTGGAACAATCTTGCAAAACAAAGTGTAGCAACAGCCCAGGTCGGACGAGCAGGGCCCCTTTGCAAATAGCAACCCTGTGGGTTCATATAAACAGATGTGAGGCCGATTCTATTTTAACTGAATCACCCACTTGGCAACTGAACAACAACAGTAAACTGCTTGTTGCTGGCTTCTGTCTCTGTCGGGGGGGAAAAAGTTGACTCCCAAACGCGTCTGAGTCTTTTGCTTTATTGAGCAGCTTGATAAATGTAGGCCCGTAAGTGTGTGATCCATTTGGATTTACGGCCGGCTTTCCAGCCTCACCCGAAGGGGTCACGGTGTAAAAACCTATGCCCCGTTTTTGCTTTGATTTGAGAAAGCGCAAGAAAACAAGAAGCCCCTGGTTTCCTGACTCAGTGTCCCAGGTGTGGGGTGGCCGCCCTTCCCGCCCGCCCAGCCTGCGTCTGCTGCCGTCCTTCCTGGAGCGGCTCAGGCCTCCGCTCATGTGTGCAACCTTTTCAGAAGACTGTTGACAGGTTTGAAAATAAAGCAGGTGATGTAAAGAACAACACGAAGTCATAGATAGATGAAAATCAACCAGTCTGTCTCTACAGTGCGGGGATTAGCAAGGATCAGCTGTCCAGCCAGGCTGCTCCTCGGCGGCCGGCCTCCTCCTGGCGGACGCGGGGCAGTCGAACTTTCCGTGCCTCAGCTGCCTGGCTGCTGCTCTGAGCCGTCTCTGCTGTGCTCAGACCCTCCTGAGCTGTCTCGGAGCGCCGGGGCACGTGGGCCCCGCATTGCTCGGAGGGACCTATATGTAAACCCGTGACATGGTTCTTGGGCCGAATCGCTGCCTGCGGTCTGGTTCACTGCCTGTCACAGCAAGAGGCTGGCAGCCGATGTGGAAGGGACAGACTGTGGTCGGGGAGTCCTGTAAGGGGCAAACAACACCAGGAGGCATTGCTGGTTTCGCATGGGGTCATACGTATGCTTCTAGATTTGGGGACTATTATCTGAGAACACTACTCAGGGATTCTGCCGCCTGCACAAGGTGACAACACTCAAATCCTGGAGGTAGGGCCACGTGTCATCTTGTCTTCTCATTTTCCTACATATTTATGTTCTTTATTCACTTCGGTATGCAAAACAATTGTTCCTCCGCCATACTTCAGTGATGGGGGCTTGTATTTCTTTGTGCAAATATATCAAAATCTCTCTGGGGAAAAAAAAAGGAAATACAAGGTTCCTGGTATTAGATACCGGTGTATGCTCTGGAAAGAAGCCACATGATGATGGGAACCGCGAGAGTATCTTTCAGTGACAGGTCCTTTATAAAAAGTATTCATATTCACCATGATCTTATTTTATTTTATTTTATTTTATTTAAAAAGATTTATTTATTCATTTGAGAGAGAGAGAGAGCATGTGCAAGTGGTAGGAGGGGCAGAGGGAGAGAGAGAATCCTTAAGCAGACTCCCGCTGAGCAAGGAGCCCAACGGGGGGCTCGATCCCAGGACCCTGAGATCATGACCTGAGCTGAAATCAAGAGCCGGCCGCTTAACTGACTGAGCCACCCAGGAGCCCCACTGTGATCCCGTTTTAAACATGTGTTGACCCTTTCGGAAACTCTGTCTCTGCGGCCCTCCGTGACTTGGCATTCCTCAGTCCATCCCTGCTGCCATGATGTAGAACGTGGCTGTCAGGTTCAGTATGAACAAGCTGCTTTTTAGGTGAGGCACTGGGATTTGAGAGGTTGCATAGAGGAGATGGGGCCTCTGGACTTCTCAGAGGGAAATGTTACAAAACTGCTCCCCCTTACCAGACTGAGTGATCTCACTGGCATCATGAAATTGTGAGGTTTATCACAATGTCAAGAATTGTCCCGTGATGTTGAAGAACTGAGAAAACCAGAGTGAAAACAGGAATGGAAAATGATCCCCTCGAGAACGGAAGGCCAAGTTTCTCTGAGTGGTTACGACAGAACTTCCTGACTTTGAGAACCTATTAACGAGGTGGAGCGGTTGAACGCACACTGATGAAAATTGAGAGAACGTCACAAGGGAATGCAGAGACTAACTCCGCGAGGATACAGGAGAGCCTGCTTTTTTGCACCATATGCTTTACGGTTCGGTCCAAGTAGGACACGGTAGATACTCCTTCCGTCGTCCCATGCATTCCTCTTACCTGGTGACAACATGCTAAGGACATGTGCCCCACATTAGCGAGCTCATTTAACACTCACCACTGCATTATGAGGCAGGTATTATCATTAGCTCCATCTCAGAGACCCAGAAACTAAGGAGAAAAGCTTAAGCAACTTGCCCCAGGTTGCGCTGGTAGTAGGAGACAGAGCTGGCTTCCATCTTGGGCAGCCATGTTCTTAACCCCTAGGTGCACCAGGGGAGAGAGTGCTACTGTCCTAGGAATCCTTCAAGGACCAGCTTGTGTTCACAAGACTTTTTCTCCCCAAGATAAAGCACTTCTTTGTTGGGATCCCTGGAGTCCAAGCCGCTCCCTTGAGTCCAACATGGCATTCCACACTGCCCTGTGTAGTGCCATTTGTGCCCTTGTGTGGGCGGGTCTGATGTCGGCACATCCTGGATCCCTGGTGTGGCCTTAGTCAGTGCTCAAGAAATGTTCCTACTGACCTGACTAGTGTACGAGCAAGTCAAATAAAAAAAAAAATAATGTGATAATTTATTAGGCTTCTGATGTGTACATAAATTATTTCATTTTATCCATACAACATTTATTATTTTCATTTTTCAGTGAGGAACCGGGCTCAGGAAGATTAATAACTTGACTAGAGTCGCAGAGGTAGAGAGACAGGCTAGAGATCCAGCTGCTGTCAGGTCCCAAAGTTCTTCTCCCGCTTGACGTCCGTGTCCAAGCGCTGGGACAGTAGGCAGGGAAGAGATGTGTCAGGTTTGATCAGACCCTGGAGGTGAGCTTCTCACAAGCAGGGCTTCCTGGAACCTGTGATTTTGTGTAAGTCACACTGAATGATCTAAAACCAAAGCGTCGGCCGGTGGAAACAACTCCAGCCCAGAAAAAGCTGATGGAGTCCAACAGCCCCCAAAGCCAGTCTAGTCACTGTTCTGGAAAAGTGAAATGTATCAATCCCCCCTTGCTCCTAAAGGAGGTATCAAATACACGAAACATCATATGTAATCAGAGTCCATGGGCATTTGTGTCACTGTGCACAATTAAAACTAGCTTCTGCTATTCCTGGGAAACATATTTTTAGTTTAAGCTGGGGTGTAATGAGATCTCTAAAAATAACACCGTGAAAGGTGAGGCTGAGCGTGGGGGGTGAGTTCACCCCAGTGCTGAGGCAATAAAGCATTATTCATGGTCCGTTTAAAGCTCTGCAGCCCTGGGCCAACTTTTTTTTTTTTTTTTTTTTGCTTGAACAGAAGTTTGGTTCATCCTGTTTGGACCTAACTCAGTTTCCATCTACATGGTGGTGGTCTGAGCACGAGGAACTTAGAATATAATAGGCCACGGGAGAAATTTCCAGGCTGCTGGAGCACCTCAGGCTGGCTTCTCTCCGAAGGGCTCTGGTTACACTCGGGCGAGAGGCTTGGTGATCCAGTGTTGAGACCACCCCACCGCCTGCCAGCTCATTGCCCTGCAGTGTATGCTGGCTCTTCCCCGAATCGTGCTCCCCAGGTCTTGGCTGTAAGGCTAGCAAGCCATCTCCCAGCTCGGCACTGGAAGCTTCGGGCATGCCGTAACCTCAGACGCAAGGGGTGGCACCCAGGAGCCAGCGGAAATTGTGATAGGAGGCTCAGAGCAGATGTGAGGAGCCTCAAGATTTTAATAATTCAGGCTCTGGTGGGGATATAGTTTTCCTGGGCAGAAAAGCACCGTATTAAGTGTACCGTCCACAAGGACTTTGAGCACACGCACACGCTCACACCACCTGAAACCCGTTCACACGCGTGCCCGCGGCCAGGGCGCCGGGGCCCTGATGGAAGGGAGGCCTGACAGCAACAGCAGGTGATCCTCAAATTTCTCATCTCACTCTTGGCGTCCAAAAACACGCTTCCTCTGTCCTTGGGCTGTGCTAATGAAGCCGAGTTGCGGGCTGGATTCCGTGGATGACCCAGTTGACTTCACTACTCTCGTCCATGGTCATAAATGTTTGCTCACTTGTTTATCTGTTTATTTATACTCAATCTCCACCAAACACAGATCCGGAGTGAGGTCATAGGCTCCACCCTATCTACTGGCTGACACATATCTTGCCGTAGATATTGTCCACGTACGTAAACGTGGTCTAGTGCAAGCCAGGCCACCAGGGGAAAAGTGCCCATAGCGCGGGCTTTACCATTGATGCTAGCAAGGGGGTTGAAGGAGGTTATCACCATGGCGACGAAACCAATTGCAATTCTATATACTCAGTGTCAGCCAAAGGCAACGCTAAGAATTTTATGACCTTTGACATGTACGGGGAATGTAATCACATTTGCAGCGCTTTGTCCGGAGGCAAACAAGAGCCATTGAAATTTTTTGGTAGAACTTAAATAAATTTAAGAAATTATTTTTTGCTGTGCTAAGATGCTTGGCTAGAACTTCCTGGGGCTGATGTGACCCACCACGTATCTGTGTGGCTATTTGCTCTATTTCCATTACTCAGCTGAAATGGACAATTGCCCCAGCCCCACCTAGTCACAAAAGTTGTCCCCTTGTCACAGAAGCCTTGGCTTTAAAAGCAGCAGGGCCTTGTTAAATTATCAAGGCCAACTCCACAATTTTTATAGCTGATATCAAAACCCAGCCTGGAGAAATGACTACTCAGTGTCACCTGGCATTCAGTTTGGATTTAGAGCTCCCTAACGGCACATGTTAACCTTTACCGGACCTTTACTGTTCAGTTTCATAAAGTAAGACTTGCCCTACATGGACCTTTGAGGAGTTTATCATGATCCCTGCTGGTTTCCTTTTTCCTACCCAGGCAGTGGCCTCATTCTGAGGACAGTCCATTCCTGTTCTTTCTCAACAGGTCCTTCTCTGAAACTTCGAGCAGGAAAGGACCAGAAAAGTGCACTCAACACTCTAGCAAAAATGACTGATAATAGCAACTTCCCCATTTGTGTATCTAGGAGAGATTAAATGGCATCAAACTGTTAAAATTTAGTGATAGAATCTGAGGCTGCCCCAGGCCCATGGGGAATATTTTGAGTAGGGGAAAACTGAAATTACCCTAGGGTGTGGAAATTGGGGGGCCCGACTTACACCTGCCACGGAATTGTGAGATCACAGATCTGGCACAAGACATTGACCCATACACTTTGCTAAAAGATAAAGAAACTGAAATCCAGAGGGGAGCAGTCAGTTTTCCCCAATATCAAGGAGTTAATTAATGATAGCAGAGATGCTGTAACTTGGCATATCCCAAACCAGACTCATTTCCCAACCTTACCCTGACCCCTCCTCCCTCAGCCTGCCCACCTTAGCAAACAACAGATGCATTCTCCCCGTGGCTCATGTCAATACCCTGCTTCTTCTTGGAATCTTTTCTTCCCGTTATTTTCCATTTCTAGCACATCTGTCCATTCTATAGAGTTTACCTTCAAAGTATATCCAGAACCCGACCATTTGTTAGGTACTTTATAATCTTACCACCCTGGTCCAAGTTAATATCATTTCTCACCTGGATTCTGGGAAAACCCTCCTAGATAGTCCTTCTACCTGCACCTGTTCTTCTGCAAACCAGTCTCAACACACCAACCCAGCTGGCCCTTTCCAAAGGAAGTTAGATCATTTTGCTTAAAATGCTCATTCCACTCAGAATAAAAGTCAACGTCCTCACAGTGGCCGGTAAGACCCTGTAAGAGCTGGACCCCTGCTCTGGCTGCCTCCATCCACTCCTGTCCACTCCTCTCTTCCTCCACCCCTCACAGGTCTGCCAAGGCTCAGGGCCTTTGCACTCACTGCTCCCTCCACAAACCCCTATGTGGCTTGTTTCTACTCCTCCTACATGTCTCCTCCATCCATTGTCCTTTTGGTGGGACCTTTCCAACCTCCTCCTATCACATGACACCCTGGCCCAGAGCTCCCTCTCATCTTGCTTTATTTTGTTCCTTGGCATGTATCTCCATCCAACATAGTCTGTATTTATTGGTTTAGTGTTTATTGCCTCCCACTAGAATAGAGACTCCAGGTGGACAGGGAGTTTTTTCTAGTGCCTAGAAGAGTGATCAGTAATATTTGTTAAGTGAATGAATGACTGAATGAACAGGAGCTCAGCTCTGCAAAGGGCCGGGTAAAGGGCTGCTGGAAGCTGTGTGTAGAGAACTTCCCCGGCAGAAGGAACTATATGTACAAAGAAAACGAGGGCATGGAACTTGCGCCAGAGAACCTAAAAGAAGGGAAACAAATGGACTGCCATGCTGCTGGAGAAGTCGGCAGAGGCTGGCTTGTGCGGACCCTTGAAGCCATGGTCGGGACTTTGAGGTTGAACCCAAGTTAGGTGGAAAGATGTCGATGGGCTTTACTCAAGGAGTGCTTTTGATGTGGAAGTCCCCACAGGGCTTGACCTAAGGCACGGCGCTTGGCTTCGAGAAGGTCACTGTCTATGAGAGGAGTCCACACAGACACACAGCTAACAGCGCAGACTGCCCTGCAGGGACCTGGGAATACACGCCTCTTCCTTGAGAGAGAAGAGAGGAACCAGGAACATTAATTTTCTGATTTGATTGTGGAAGGCTGCATGGGCGAAGCAGGGTGTGGTGCACAGGGCAGAGAAAAAGAGGGTCCTGGGCAGAAGGCAGGGAACACGTACAACAGCATGAGAGTCGCCATTTCAGTGAGTGCATGAGGCCCAAACCGCTAAATAAGAATGTGCTTTTCAAGGTTGGACTGAAGGCTGCCGGCTCCCAAGCTCACATCTTTTCACTGCACCGTGTTGAGACGTGGCTCGGAGGGAGCCAGCTGGGGTGGACGGAGGGCAGTAGGGCTCACAGACATGCTGGCTCTTGTGTGTGTAGGGAAAGAGCATCCATTCTGATGGCCGCATCGCACAAAGGAAAACGGGGCTCAGAGAGATGAAGTCACTTGTTTCAGATCGCACAGCATGTGAGAAGCAGGCCCCCAGGCCAGTTTCCCAGGGGTGGCGTAAAAAAAACAAAAGGAATGTCATTTAATATTGAACTGACTTGGGAAAATACTCGTGAAGTTCTTAGGGATGGAAAATGTTCGCAGTTAGTGCATTTCCCCAGGGTGTGTGTGTGTGTGTGTGTGTGTGTGTGTGTGTGTGTAGTATTTTTCCGAAAGAATTCACAAATGGCTCAGTTCTGCTTCTCTGGTTTCATCAATAAGAATTCTTTAGCAATTAATACTTGATGCTCTTAACAACCAGTTTTTCTTTTGTCCAAGATAAAATTAAACAAGATGTATCCTTATTAGTAATAATGGAGATCATAGCGAGAATATTAATCACTGTTATGATGGGACAGCAGAAATCTGTCATCCCTTTACACCCAATCCGAATGGTAGCTGAAGCGGAGTTAGCATCAGGGCAAGTATCACACTAACTTCCCTGGTGGGTGGACTTTGTGACTGGTGCCCTCCAGCCGCCACCACAATTAGACTGTGGTTACTGGTAGTCTGCAGTGTAATTTGGGAAACCTCTGTCCACTACATACGTTTTCTTTTATTTTTAAAGATTTACTTATTTATTTGAGAGCAAGAGAGAACACGTGCAGGGAGGGGCAGAGAGAGACTTTCAAGCAGACTCCCCGATGAGCACAGAGCCTGACGTGGGGCTGGATCTCAGGACCCCGAGATCATGACCTGAGCTGAAATCAAGAGTGGGATGCTTAGCTAACTGAGCCACCCAGGCTCCCCAGCTACACACATGAGCCAAATGAGAGCTGGAAGACAGCTGGAAGGAGTGGATAGAAGAGTCCTGCCAATTAGGAATGGCCTGTTTTGACCACAGAAATACATCGTTAGTCCTAGAGCCACAAGGGAATGTTAAAGTTTTAATGAGACCATCCTTTGGCTTTAGAAAGAACCATATTTAAGCCAACCCAGACAAAATCCATCCTGCTATTCTAAATCAGAGTCAGCAAATATTTTCTATAAAGGACCGGATAGTAAAAATTTTAGGCTTTGTGGGCCATATGGTCTCTGTCACAACTACTCAATTCTATCCTTGTAATGTGAAAGCAGCCGCAGACAATATGCAAATGAAGAAGTGTGGCTGTGGGCCACTGAGACTGTTTAGGAAAACAGGTAGCTGAATTTCACCCATAGGGAGTAGTCTGCCAACCTCTGCTTTAAATCTCCAGAAGAAAAAATTTCCCAAACTTCTCTAGGAAGTTTTTAGCTTTTATGGATGGACATTCTTTATGATGTCTCGTTTATATCCCTTGGCTGCAATACAATTCCTTCTTCTATCCTTTGGGGAGATGGAGGACATCTGTTTGGTGCCTCCTTTTGTTGGAAGGACTAACTCTGCCATGGGGAAAATGATGACAGATTAGCTTTGCTGCAGGCTCTGGAATCAGAGGACGTGCGTTTCTATCCTGACTTCACCACTTAATTGCCGTATGACCTCAGGCCAGTTGCTAAAACATTCTCTGCCTCGGATTTCTCATCTGCAAAATGGTTCTACTCCTGATACTAAACTCATGATGCTGTTGTCAGGATGAAGTAAGATGATGCATTGTAAAGCATTTAACCCGGGGCTTCGATAAATGTGAGCTGGAAGGAAAAGGATGAGGATGGCAGAAAGAAGAAGTGAGATTGTCCTGACATTGACAAAAATGCAAGTATCTGAAGACAAACTTGAAAGTCTATTTAGAGACCTTAGCAAAGGGAGCCGACAGTCATATATGTTGGGCTAAATAATGACCTATCATTCTACCCTTCCTAATATATATCATTCTGGAGTGATCTTGCCCTTTTGTTTACTCCCATGTTGCCTGACCTTCCCAGCTAGAACATAAGCTCCTGGAGGGAATAACACAGGTACCTAGAAGAGTGCCTGGCACATAGTAGATATTCAATAAATAATTGTTCAATGGAAAAACAAATGAATAGGAACACTTTCTCTTCCACAGAGTGCCCAGCTTCAAGAAGACTCCAGTGTCGTGAAGAAAGAAGAGCCTGCTTCCAACCAGCCATCATCGTCTCCATGAACTAATGCTGGTTGTCACCCTCATGGCGTACATCATTGGCTGATCACCCGCGTGTGGTTTCCGGACCGACAAAGGATTTCTGGTGTTATAGAATATTTGTGAACATAGGATATTCACAAATATTTGTGTCTCTCTAAGACACAATATATTTGAAGACCCAACCCCAAATGTGATGGTGGTAGGAGGTGGAGGCTTTGAAAAGTAATTAGGTTTAGATGAGGTCTTGAAGGTGGAGCCCCCATGATGGAATTAGTGTCCTTGCAAAAATAAGACGGAGTTCTCTCTCTGCCCCGTGAGGATGTAGTGAAAAGGCAGGTCTCTGCAAGCCAGGAAGAGGAGCCTTACTAAGAACCAAATCTGCTGGCATCTTGGTCTTGGATGTTGCAGCCTTCAGAACTACCTAAGACACCTGGTAACTGTTAGACCAGGTTTTAATCCCAACTCCCTTGCTTGTCGATTCAATCCGTACTTCCAGATGCATTTAAGGAGGATAATAAAGTAGATCTTTTTTACAAGAACAAATGATGGTTTGTCATATATAAAAAAATCTGGAAGGTGGACACCTCTGTGAAATCCCTATATCAGTGAGAAGTTGAATTGAATGGAGAAGCACACGATACGTGTTTCTTTCTCTCTAGTTCATGGTTTGCCTGGATTTTCTGCATTCTGTTTATATCTTATTGAAGGAGAATAATCCAACAGGAATCATTTTATTCGTCTAGTCTGGCCATGGTGCTGCATTTACAGTAGCAGTGTTTATCAGGCATTCGTATATTAGGAATACTTCCCTACCTTCCTTTTTTCTTTGCTCTTCCTGCCTTTCTCTTTCTCTCCCTGCCTTCCATTTTTAATGCATATTTTCTTGAGCAGATTACAAAATGTCTAACACAGTTCCAGGCATTCATCCTTCTTTAATTGGAAAGGAACAGATATTATAAATAAGGCAATTGGAAGACATGTGTAAAGTAACCCATGAACAGTCTAAACTCTCTGGGGCTGAAGGAATGCCAAATGTGGGGGAGGGGATCACAGACGTATGGTCAATCTCAGAAGACTTTCTGCTGGAAATGAGTTTAAACCAGGTCTTGGAAGAATGCCTTAGTCATTTTAGCGAAAGGAGGAAGTAAATGGGGGAAAGAAGAATAGGAGGCCAGGTGGGCGGCAGGTGCCAAAGTCTGCACAATGCAAATTGAGTTCAGAGAGAACAGCATTCAAGAAATGTTTACTGAGCAGCAATTCTGTATGTCAGGACCACCCCAGGGATTAAAAATAAATGAGGAGACTTGATCCCTGTCCTCAAATTGCTGATAATACAATGCAGGGAATTAGCAGACTTTTGCTAAGAAACTTGAAACTCCACATCTTCTCTAAAGGAGATTTCACTTAAACTGTCAAAAAGTGGTAAAATTTCTCTAGTCAACCATCATCTCCAAATTACTCAGTTGAATTCTTTAAAGACCTGTTTCTGATTTTGACACTTCGGCATGGAGCTTCTGATGCATGGTGTTTTTCTTCCCGGGTGTGGATGGCTAAGGCAAGAGAGAGGCTGAACGGGTTAATCTCTCTCTCACTGGCCCATTGAGCGAACTTGCAAATCCACAGCGGAGGGTATTTCTGTTTTAGTTTTGGACGAGTTTTCCCTAATTGCTTCCCGAAGCCCTTCCCAATGCTCCTCCTCAGGTGACTCCGAGGAAGAAATTGTGTCCCCCGGCTTTCCCAAGTCCAGCTAATCTTGGGGACGTAAACTTCTCTAAATTACAAAGAAATCTCGCTCGGAGACAAAGACCTAACGTAGAGTTCAAGCATTAACCCAAAGAGGTCTACTGTTCTCACCCACACATTCCTAGAACTCCATAGTCCTATGCGTTTTTTCTTCCATCAGGCTGGGATTTCCCAAAAGTGGATCACTTAGGAACCAAGGATACAGAACAAGTTTAAAATGTTCATTTTAATTTGGTCAAATTCAAAGGTGGAGGTGGTGGGGGAGGGGGAGACAAAATAACATGTATTAAATGCTTTCTCTCTGCCAGTGCTTTATGTATATGCCCCATTTACCTCTCAAAGTAAAGGGCACCTCGATCGAGATCACATATCTCAAAAGAGGCAGCACTAAGTATTCAAACCTGTATTTTCTTTTTTATAAGATTCGGTCTTTATCCACTATACCATGCTGTTCTTCTTCCATATTATTGGGTTATCATTAGGAAAAAAAGACTACTTAATACTGTGCATCACAGTTTTAAGAACATATGTACAAACATTACCTCTTTTAGTCTTCATATTGTACTATAAAGGAGGTGAGAATCTTTAATTGCTTTATTACACTGTAAGGGAGATGACTTCATTCTCATTGTGCAGGGAAGGAGGCTCATAACAGCTCTGCGAGTTGTCGATGGTCCCTTGAGTAGGAACTAACAGAGTTGGAGTTACATCTAGGTCTTCTGACTCCAAATTCTGAGCTCTTTCTCCTCCAGCACAGCTGTTCAGTAAACCTACGACCACAGAGAATATGGCTTCAGCCATGTGAGTCACCAGTAAGGATGCCCCAGCCCGGTGTCTGACCTTGCATAATCTGTCTGGCTCTTTGAAGTACACTGTGTATTGGAAGCAATGATCACTAGAGAATAGCTAAGGTGGGCATCATGCCAGTGGCTACATTTTGTAAGACATTAATAGAGTGTGCGAACCCCAAACCCTAAGATGGGATGAACGGGACTTCATTAATTCAATTGCATTTAGTAATTTTGAGTGATTTTATTCCAAAATGCAGCGTGTGTGTTATCAGCTTACATCTGCAAACTGACCCAGAAAAGTGAGCAGGTTATCTGGGTGATTAGCTTCAATTTCCAATTAAAAATTTTGGTGCTGAGTTAAGGACTTACAATGAGCTGCTGACCAAGGCAGGCATTGGCCCTCACTACGCTGTGTTCCTTGAGAAGCCCATGAATGAGCATGTCTGGGAAAATGGCATCAGGTGACTGATCATTTTGTATCGCCGGTTCATTACATTTTATTTTACCACCTTCATTCACTTGGTGGTGGCTCTTGATGCAGGAGATAAAAAGATAGATATATCTTTATCCCAGACCTCTTCCCTGATGGACAAATTCCTATAAAATATAAATTACCAAAATTAACTCAGGCAGACACAGAAATCCTGAATAGAGCTATAACCCCCCAACTATTGCATGAACAGATATCAAAATCTTCCCCCAAATAAAATACAACATCTTAATGACATTTCAGGCCAGCTTTTCTAACACTTCAAATAATACCAAAGTCTTCCAGATAATTGCAAAATAGGAAATTCCCCAACTTATTTTGTAATTCCCGAACCAGACAATGCCTGCACAAAAAGGGAAAATTACCGTCCAATCTAAATCATAAATATGGATGCAGAAATCACTGGCATAGTATTTCAGCAAACAGTGTACAAAAAAGGTCATTCTACAAATATCGTAATATCATAGTCACATTGCATTACTCTAAGGAATGCATACTTGCTATAATGTGAAAACCATATGCTGATCTTAGATGAAGAAAACACATTGAATAAAAGCCAACACTTGTTCATGGAAAGAAACTTTTAGCAAACTAAGAATACAAAGAAAATGTCCTTAACCTCAAAAGGTAGTGACCAAAAAACTTTCAGCAGCATCATACTTAATGGTGAAAGATTAGAAGCATTCTCCTTAAAATCAGAAAAAAGATAGATACTTCTGGAACATAACCCTCATCAGTTGAAGGCAATATTCTTGTTTAGAAAAAAAACCAAAAAACAAACAAAAAAACCTCACATGGTCTATAGACAAACTATTAGAATTAATAGGTTAGTAGGTTGCTGGATTTAAGATAAGTATTTTTAAAATTGGATTTCTATGTGCCAGCCATAAGCATTTAGAAACTGCAATTAAAAAAATAAAAGAGCATACCATTCACTATGAAAAGCAAATGACCAAGAGTAGCTCAAACATTCTTAAAGAAGAACAAGTAGCGAAATATGCCTTACGTGACAGTTCTGAAGGTATATTAATTAAGACAGTATACCAGCAGTACAGAGATAGAAAAATAGACCACTGGGGCGCCTGGGTGGCACAGTGGTTAAGCGTCTGCCTTCGGCTCAGGGCGTGATCCCGGCGTTATGGGATCGAGCCCCACATCAGGCTCCTCCGCTGAGAGCCTGCTTCTCCCTCTCCCACTCCCCCTGTTTGTGTTCCCTCTCTCGCTGGATCTCTCTATCTCTGTCAAATAAATAAATAAAATCTTAAAAAAAAAAAAAAGAAAAGAAAAATAGACCACTAGAATAAATTCAGGAGCTAGGAAACCGACCTTTGCACACATGAAAACTTGGTGTCAGGTAAAGCTTGCATATTGAGGTGGAAATGGGACACAGTGCTGGGAAAATTGATTATCCGTATTAAAGAAATGAAATTGGGTACCTATATTATGCCACACATAAAAATAATTTCCAGGGGGACGAAAGATTTAAGTGTGAGAAACAAAACATTAAATATTTAGGGAAATTTTTGTCTTATGTATTTATAGATTTTGGGTAAGCAGACAGTTAAACTAAACAAAAACTACAAAACATAAATGAAAAATTTATTAATCTAACTATATTAAGATGAAATTTTTCCAGTAAAACACACTACTAGTAAAGCAAAAACAAAACAAAACAAAACAAAAAAACGCACAAATGTACCTAGTGTGTTTTATGCATGAAGAATTCCTATAAGTCAATAAGAAAAAAAAAACAAACAAAACTATCCCAATAGAAAAAACATGAATAGGATAGATATTTAACAAAGACAGAGAATTTAGAATAAACAGAAAACAAATACCTAACCTCATTGGTAATCAGAGAAATCCAAATTAAATTACAATGTGGTATCACTTTATGCACAGAGAGGTACACGCTGAAATGTCCAGTAATACCGAGTGGTGACCAGGATGTAGAGTAGCAGGTGTTTTCATACCCTGCCGTGGGTGGGGGTGCAAACCACTTGGCGAAGTGATTTAGCAATACTATACTTGGGATATTTGAAGAGGAGGGACATCTTCTAAGATCCAGATATTCCCTTTTCAGGCATGTCCACTAAAGCACTCACACACCAATAGGAGAACGTTCATAATGACATTACGCATTAGAGCCAAACTACGCAGAAATCATCTCATTGACCATCAGCGGAAGGACGACTATGTGAGTTGCAGTCTATCCTACGGCGGACTACCGGACACAGTAAAAATGAATGAATGGGGTGTATAGGCTTCAAAACGATCAAATGTCACACATGTCACCAGGAGCAAAAAAAGCAAGTCACAGATACACGTGGAACGTTTCCATTTATGTAAATTCTGAAACTTGTAAAATTTAACATGTTGTTTCAAGGTGCACGTAGATAGAGGGAACCTAAAGGAAAACAATGGAAGGACAATTACGAAATCTAACATTTGGTTACTTCTGAAGCAGGGGAGGATCAGGAAACGATATACAGGAGTACGACTGGTTATTCGTAACATTCTGTTTCTGCGCTGTTTGGTGAGTTTTTGTGCACGTTGATTATTATGTCATTCTTTGTATTGACTTGTAGTAGGTATTTCTTATCGGCAAGAAATGTTTCATAAGATTTTCAAAATAGGAAATTTGTATCACTATTGTCAATCCATGGTTGGATGGGCTGGTAATTTTTTTTCCTAAGGGACATTGAACTAAAAACATGTCTGCTAAAATAAAAACTTATTTTTATGTCACTTAAGACTATTTCTCGTACTATTTGTGATACCCAATACCTCACTTATAAAATCTCTGTCTTAGAGAATGGATTCACAGAATTCTAAGTGACCCTAGAAGCTGATGTGGCCACTGTGGCCAGTTCAGCCATTGTTCCGAAAGCTGTGGCTTTGGTGGCTGCAGACAGGGACAAGGTTTTATCCATGTTTCTTCCAGCAGCCGGGGAGGGGCAAGCTAAAGTGCCCGCAGGCGGCTGGCCATAAGGAACAGTACTGAGAGAGGCGGGAGGGGTGAGGACCACCTGCACGGCCCTGAGCGTGCCCTTCTGCCTCAAGCTGGGTGTGGCTCTCTGGGAATTCCAGCCAGGTGCTGACAAGACTAATTTTTTCCCACAAAGTTGAGAACTCGTATTTTATGTGAGACCCTCAGATATTTAAACCTTGACAATTAATTCAGATATTTAACAACGAACACTGCAGATCTGTCGTCAGTGTCTGAGAGCTGTCCTGGTCTTGGCCCATGAATTCACAGGCTTGGTCTAGAACCCAGCTTGTCATCCTGCGCTCCGTGGTGGGCACCCTGTAAGTATTTGCTGAGGTAAGCATGAGGTTGCGTTCTCTCTGCCCCTCTCTCAGGACCCATTGGAGGTATCTCAAAAAATGGCTGCAAACTCTCTTCTGTTTCTTCTATGGAGGGGTCAGGTCTTTGCCCTCTCCTAGGTGAGCGCTGAGACTGCTTGACCAATCGGCAATGGTGGACGTGACATTGTGTTGCCTCAAGAGACTGTGAACTTCCACTTCCTGTCTTTCAGAGCACTTGCTCAGTGGGAAGCCAGTCCTACAAGAAGCCAGATTTTTCTGAGGCAACCATCCTGGAAAGACCAGGTGGAGGGGCTCCCATTGGGAGTCCCAGCTGAGCGTGGTCTCCCAGGCATCTTTGCCATGGGGCCAGACATGTGAGTGAAGCTGCCTTTGCCTCTCAGACCAGCCCACCTGCCAGTGGACAACCCCCGAGTATACTTGCTTTATGCCATAAAGAACACAAGGATTACGCAGCTGAGCCCTGTGTGAATTCCTGACCCACAAAATCGAGAGACGTAATAAAATGGTTGTCGTATTAAAGCCACTAAGGATTGACGTAGTTCGCTATGCATTAATAGAAAACGAAACACGCTAGACTCCTTAATTTAGTTTCTAATTAATCTTACCATGAGTCACTATCTGCCATGAACTTCATGTGTTCTACTTTGAAGGAAAAGAGAGGTGATATCTTATAAATGCCACATGCATTACCTCCAGGAAAAAGAGGCCTACACACATGCGTAAGAAGAGAAAAGTCACCAAAGGGTAAGGTGTTTGAGATCGCCCCGGGAAACAAAACCCCAACCTTATACGTGCTTGTCATATACATCTTTTGACCTTGAAGAATATACTTCAGGAGTTGTGGGTTTTTAAGTGAGTTTTCAAACTCTCCTTTCCAGAGGAAGCAGGGAGCTTGCTTGTATAACTACGCTTCACTGCGGAATATGAGATCTTCAGACACTAGTACGGCTGATGAGTGAGGAAAACCCAGATTTGTGCGAGGCGCTAAAGTCATTCTGTAACCCAGCTGTTGGCCATTGAGAATATTGACCCATTGTCAGCGGAGCTGGGAATAATGCCTCAGGAGCCTCACCGTGCAGGAGAGGTTCTGATCCCCCTCGAAGGGGAAGCTGCTTTATTCAACTAGAAGAGGCCATTTCTAAGCAAAAGTGTGAACGGTCAGAAAATGGGGCGGGGCGGGGGGGGGCAATCCCTTGGAGAGAAGAATGGGACGC
The DNA here is from genome assembly GCF_017311325.1 of Ursus maritimus. Taxonomy (NCBI): domain Eukaryota; kingdom Metazoa; phylum Chordata; class Mammalia; order Carnivora; family Ursidae; genus Ursus; species Ursus maritimus. The sequence goes on from NW_024424452.1 coordinate 49,576,050, forward strand.
CTGAAAGGGACGTCTAGATGCATCTTATTTGCATGAAAATTAGGGAAGCTCTAAGGGAAAAGCCACAGCTGGCATTCAAAGGATACTGGAATTGAGGGACCCAGAAGAGTGAAGTTCAAACTTTATACATGGTGCAGGAATGTTGGCATAAATTAAGGGGGTACAACTGAGCTCTATTATGTCAGTTCTGTTCCCGTGGGCAGAATGCGCACCCACAAGGAACGAGCGGTGATCAGTGGTGAGAAGCGTCTTCTGTAGACACGGGAGGATGTCATTCACCTGGTTCTCAAGTTACTCCTCAGGGAGAACTTGCTAAGTTTGGATGGTAGGGAGCTGGAATTATAACAAAATACATTTTATTACATCATCGGGACTGTAAGAAATGGAAATAGCTTCTAGGGCTGGATGCCTTGTAAGAAATGTAATGCCCTGAGGGGAAAAGTAACACCTAACACCGATAGCACGAGCTGTCGCCAGAATTGCCCTGACCTACCATTGTTGACGTCAGCAGGGGCAGAGCAGGGCTGCCCAGAGCCCTGGCAGAGATCCTTCACCAAGTCCTGCGCAAAGGGTCCTGTTTCAAACACTTAGGACAGAGAGAACGAGGGCTACCCTTAACCCTCAAGAGGCTCGTAGTTGAGCTCAAGGTAAGTTTACGTGAATATTGTTGACATTATGCAGTGTTATAGGACGAAGCTATCCCGAAGGTTGTGGGGACACAAAGGAGATGCGTGTAACCCAGCTGAAGGCTTGGGTCAGGAGAGGATGAAGCTGAGAACGATTGGGTTTTGAAAGGCATTAGCGGAAGCTGGCTAGGCGGTCGAGTTGCTAAGAGTGTTTCTGGCAGAGAACACAGTATTAGCAAAGCTAGAGGTGTGGAATAGTGCTGCATGGGAGACACAATACAAGCTGTTTTCAGAGAGTGGAAAGTTCAAGGTCAGAAGACTAGGGTGGGGGATGAGACCCACGAGTTTGGAAGGGTCCAGAGCCTGGGGCCAGCAGGGAATTGCATGTAGTGCGGTGACATGGGTGGGTTTGAATTGTAGTGAGAACGTTCCCATGATGGTGTGCACCATTCATTCGTGGGGGCGAAAGACACGAGATTAAAAGAAGGAAATAAATAGAAGGCTATTTCCATAGTCCCAGCAGATTGAAAAAGGACAGGGGCAGGTGAGTATGGATGGAAAGAATGAAAAGATTAATGTAGTCAGAAGGCCAAAGTGGCTAGCTTCATGGCATTCATTTTAAGGAAGAAGGGAGGTCTAGCAGGACCTTCAGGTTTCTGGCTTGAACAACAGTGATGGTGGTACCACTGACGGAGGGGGGGGGCTTCTAGGGGAAGTAGCAGCCTGGGGGGAGCTTGGTTTTGGTGCAGTTTCGAGGGGTCAGCAATTACAATGGTGGAAGCTTAGAAATTAAAAAAAAAAAAAGGTTATGCTTTTAATTGGTATCTCTAACTGTGGTCATCTTTCCCCACTCAGCCTGGGGAATCAAGGATTACATAATGTTATATTTTAAAAACAGGGTAATAACCTCTTTTATTAGGGATTTAGCCACCTCAGTGGCATGTATCTGAAACCCTGCTAAGTTGTGTGTCACACAGAGCAGAGAATGTGGAATACCACTCAGCAACAATAAATAAATGCATTTTCTTCCTTCTCTAAATATATTTCATGTATATTCACAAATATATTTCTGAACAGCCAATGTCATGAAATCCAAGTATTAGAGCTCACACGTTTTGAAACTGCGAAGTGCTATACTAACAGACTCTCATGCAATCCCTAACGTCCTCATGTAGGGTCCCTAGCTACTCTTGTTCTAAGCTTCCAATAGTTACCCAAAACCCTCTATAAATTTGAAAGCAAAAGAGGCCAACACACTACCAGCAGCAAGATGTGGCTGCTGATAGCAAGGACAGAGCTAGCTTACCCCTAGAAAAAACAGGCCCCCACACGAAAGTTCCAGTACTGGGGCGAACAGCGACGCAGACCTGAAACTGATGCCATGATGACCCCATATTACCAAGAAATGGTTAATTGTACTTCACGCCTTTTTTCTGTTCAAACAGTGATCATGTATGTATTTTGTTTTATTTTATTTTTTTGAGAGAGAGAGCTAGCAAGCAGGGGGTTGGGAGAGAGAGAGAATCTGAAGCAGACTCCACTGTCAGCCGGGAGTCTGATGCAGGGCTCGATCTCACCACCCTGAGATCATGACCAGAGCTGAGATCAAAAGTCGGACCCTTAACCAACTGAGCTACCCAGGCACCCCATTGATCACATAGGTATTTTAGACAGATTTCCATCAAAGGCTGGGGGTGGGCCCATCACTCAGGCCACCTAGCGATCTCATCTTTGTGAATCTGCCCCATTCAAATTGCTTGGGTGGGGAGTGGACAAAATACAGAACAGCTGGTTAAATTTGTATTTCAGATAAACAATAAGTGATCTTTGGTATAAGTATGTCCCAAATATTGCATCCTCCATTTTTACATTTTTATTTGCCAAATCTTGAAACCTTAGTGGGGAGCAGCCCAATGTAGATATGTCTGAACCCCAGGATCTTGCTTCTTCCTCCACCATCTGGAAACCAAACCAAATCCACTAACCAGCCAACCCACCAGCTGACCAGACAAGGGTGACCTAGTATGAAAAATCTCTTCAGAAGCAGTGATAATGGTGATCTTCTAGGTCAATTGTTTTCTCGCTCTCGGCCTCTGGAATTTGACTTGGAAAACTAGATGAAGGTAGGAGACAGAAAGAATCATAGCTAAACCCATGTACACACACACACACACACACACACACACACACACACGTGTCACAAAGCAGTGATGGCAAAATGGGCTCTAAAGCCGAAGCTGTGACTAAGGCTACATTAGGAAGGAATAGAAAGGATGAGCATTTCATTCATTCATTCATTCACTCAATCATTCATTCACTCTGAATTATTTATTGAGGTGGAGGGAGGACATGCCAGGCGACGGGGTAAAACATGAGGTGGACGGTGCATAGAGGCAAAGACAGGAGAAATAGCTGGGAGGGTGGAATCCTCCCAATGAGGAGATCAAGGAGAGCCTCCTGTCAAAGGAGAAGGGGTCCATTCTTCATTTTCCTCAGTTTATTTCCTTCCTTAATGCTCCTTGTGCCGTGAAGTAAGCCCTGTTATCTGAGGTGGCCTGTGTGGCTTTCTAGTTCTTGCAACACAAGAGACTCATGAACGCCTACAGATAAAACAAAACCACTTCTTGTGCTGGAGGCAGCACACCCTTCACAGTGGGAAAACAATTCCCTGGAAACAAAAAGAAGCCCTTTCTGCAGAACCTGAGATAGTTGGGTCTTCACCATGTTAGCTTTTGTTATGGTGTTTGTGTGTGTGTGTTTGTACAATTTAAGATCAGCTTTCTCCAGGGACTCCCAGGAATTGCAGTGCCACCTTTCTGATCAGTTTCCCTGAAAATGCCCCCCCCCCACCTCCCCAGCCCTACTTTCCCCAGCCCGATTCAGCTCTTCCCACGGGCAGTGTTCACTGGGCGCAGGACCTGCTGGAGCCTAACAGTTGGCCCCACAGAATTCAGCAAGCTCAGCCTTTCTTTCCATCTTCCCCCAACCCCCTGATTGTTCGGGACAATTTTATGATTAGGAGATCGAGGCTACATTTGCATAAGTGATGATTTCCATCTGCTTCCATCTCCGTCTGCTTGGAGGGCCACAGCAATACCATAGCCCAGGTGGCTTAAACAGCGGGCATTTATTTCTCACAGTACTGCAGGCTAATAATCAAGGCACTGACATGGTATGTTTCTTATGAGGCCTCTCTTCCTGGCTTGTAGACAGCACTTTCTCACGGTGCCCTCGGAAAGCAGGGAGAGAGCCCTGGTGTCTCTTCCTCTTCTTATAAGGGCACAAAACCAATGGGGGGGGGGTGTGCTGGCCTCATGACCTCATCTAACCCTAATTGTCTTTAAATACCATCACCCTGGGGGTCAGGGCTTTAACATATGAATTTTAAGGAGGCATGATTCAGTCTAGAGTAGCTTCCACCAGAAATGTTTTAGACTCAGTTTTTTTTTTTTTTTTTGGACACAAAGCACAGCTATGAGAAAGGAGGTTGAACTTTACTGTTTAGGGCCTAAAGCTATTTGAGTGGCTCCCCTCATCTTCTCCATGAACTTGGCCATTCCAACCCAGATAGGGGCAGCAGTAGTGACAAAAGACCAAAGGGTTGTGGTGAAGGGAAAAGCTCATCACTTACGGGTTCCGTAGATGTAAAATAGTCTCCCAAAGAGGTCAAGAATGGTGACAACTATAGCATATTGGCTTCTAAACATATGTTCCGATTGTTCTCCACATGAGAACCACCTCTTGAATGCATGCAGAGCACAGAGTCATTCAGAAAAATGCAAAATCAGAAAAAACATTGGAGGAGCACCTGGGTGGCTCAGTCAGTTAACCGTTTGACTTGATTTCAACTCTGGTCATGATATCAAGGTGGTGAGATTAAGCCCCAAGCAGCGTGAAGCCTTCTTAAGGTTCTCTCTCTCCTTCTTTCCCTCCCCACTTGCACCCTCTCTCTCTCTCTCAAAAAAAAATTATGTTTGCTTTACTTATAAAAATAACATACATCTTCAGAAGGAACTTAGCCTCATCACTGCCATGTGATATTGTTTATCTGCCTTATATGTTTCAATGCATGTTAGCAGGGCCGCCCAAAAAACTTGTTTGTGAAGCCTTACGAGCCAGCTGTCTCTTGTATCTGCAGCAGTGCTGGGCACAGCAACATGAGCAGGGCCTGGAAGTTTCGAGTCTGGGGAGGGTCTAGGTGAGAGAAGGACAGGCTTTGGCTGTATCACTTCTGATCTTCTGGGAAAGGTGGGGAGAAGGGCAGTAACTCTTAGAAAAGAAGCACAATGGGGAATTGTACTGGGGCCATTCATAAGAAACATTTGTCCCAGGAAAGAGAAACAAGAGAGAATTTGGCTTACACGATTCCTTTGGATCAGAAGAAATGGTGGACTTAAGAAAGAAATGGTAGGGACTAGGGGAAATCAAAGACAACTGGGGCCCTGGTTCAGTCATGGTCCCCTCCCTTGGGAGCCCATGACAGCATCATGGGCCATGGGCTCCTTCATGGGCTGACATTCTCTGGAGGTGTTTATTATTGCCGAGTTTGAAATGCAGATTCATCCCTCCAAGGAGTTCTGTATCACTGGGCTCTCTCGCCAATGACAAAGCTCACCAGGACTCATGGATGAGTTGTGTTTGATGTAAACATTATTAGGTTACTTTTCTTTTATTTGATGAAGTGACATTTTCTCATTTAGAGTGTTGGAACTAGAGTGTCAAGAGTCAAGATCCCACAAACCTATCTTTTCCCAGTCATTCATATCCATACTGGCGGTCTTGGTATTTACTGCTATATGGAAAACACCCAGCTTCCTAACATCTGGATGGAGCCACCATTGTGAATTTGGAAGATGGAAGGAGCCAACTCTGGACTAGCTCAGCCAATCCAAATAACTGGATGTGGTGAATCCAAAATCCAAACTAACTCTACATTTCATTAAGAGAAAGCGAAACTCTGACATGGAAATCAAAATAAAAGTTTTGCACAAACAAGAAAGAAGACTTCACTGACTTTAATGAATGAAACCACACCTCCCAATCCTGGCTTTGGAAGGCTAGGGGCCCGCAGGTGATAGCTCCAGTTGGGCTGTAGAGCTTGGAGACCAGGTGTGTGCTCAGGGAGGAGGTGATGTCTCTGCGTCGCCCCAGACATGGGCTAACTCAAGTGAAGCTTCTCAGAAAGCAAACAAAAAGCACCATAACTCAAAAGACGAGCAGTCAAGGGTAATCTCTTGCCCCGTCAAAAATGACTCCAGGAGCTTAACTGAGGCAGGATGGTGCTGTGAAGATCCCAGGACGCAGCCAGTGAGAGCTGCCAGGTGTGAGTCCTGCGCCTTTCACTGATAGCACTGTGCCCTTGGGCAAATCACTTATTACCTTTGATATCTAAAATAAAGGTGCTAACGAAGGCTTCAACTTACAGGATGTCAGAATTAAATGGTCATCATACGTTCTAGTGGATAAGAAAACGAAAATGAAAAGCATACCGTGTGTACAGCAATGTGCTAAGTGTCATTGTTATTCCTGTTTACTACCAAAGAAATTGAGGCTCAGAGAAGTTAAGTAATAGTCCCAAGGTCCCACAATTCGTGAGAAGCATATCAGGGATCTAAACCCAGATCTGTATGACGTCAAAGCTCATGATCCAACAAACTTTGCTTAGAACCTTGTACATAATAGGTGCTCACTTCAGACTAGGCCGTTCATCCCTTTGTCCATGTGTTTATCAAACAAACATTTTATTCAACATTTAGTTTGTGCTAGAATCTCCTATGAGCTGATGATGCCATAATGAACATAATATAGTTTGTGCCTTAAAATCATAGTCTGAGTGGGGTTCAGGCAGTATGCTAGAACGCAGACAGCATTGCGCTGGGGTTTGGAGTCAAGGTTATTGACATTAATCAATGGGAGATGAAAATGACACAGGGCCTCATAAATGCTGGAGGCGTAAGCGGCTCACAGGGATATCCGAGAACCACTGATCTAGTGCTTTGTGCCAGCCAAAGCCTTGGCCAGGTCTCTGGTGAGTAGCTGTCTCTGTTCTTCCTGTCCCCAGGTGTGTTGTGACAACTGCTGGCCAGACAGATGGTGATAGCAGTTCGGTTGCTTCTGTTCATAAGTGAGGATACCCTACCTCAACCCTTGGTTTTACAAAGTGAGTCCGCTCACTTTGTCCAGCTATTTGTAATATGTGTTTAGATGACCTTAGTGTTTCTCAGATGCGAGCAATTTTGACAATGAGAGATATTTTTTGTTTATGTAGTGGGACTGGTGGGAGGGAGGGGGAGTGCTACTGGGGGCAGAGAGCAAGGATGCTGTTAAATGTCCTACAATGCACAGGACCCCATAACCCCAAGATTTATCTGGCCTCAGATGTCGGTGGTCCTGAGGCTGAAGAACTCTGTGTTACACTGGAAGCAATAAACTCCCAGTTGCCTCTTCTTGTTTCTGGTCTTGGAATCTGTGGGTGGCTTTCGCTTCCACTTATCTCTAGGTATTCTCTTCTGCTTTTCACCCATGGATATGTTTGTCCTGCTTTTGAGCATAGCTATGTCTTCCAGAAAGATATTTCAATTTTTAACTATCATACAGTGTGTTTGGCAGAGGAGGGATAATGGTATTCCTTGGTGTAAATGAATCTACACTCTGGCTTATGTTATTTCAGTCTGTGAGTTTGGTTAATGTGATTCCATCCCTTAGAACTAGATCCTATGCAGAAAAAATAAATATGAATCTCACAGTCTGCAAGATGGGGGGCCATGCCATGGATAAAGTATTCAGCAAGATAAGTGCCATCCTCAGTGTGAACCTCACAGGGGATCAAGCCAACCTTTTCCAAGGGATAACGCCGTTTACTGCTGTGTACCGTGTGCCTTAATGTGCAAACCCCAACTGCTTGTAAACCAGGTTTTCCAGTGACTACAATGTGACCTTGAGCTAGTCACACTTTTTCCCCCTGTGAGCTTTATTCTCATTATATGTAATACAAAGGAATTGGACCAGTTCTCTAAACTCTAAGATTGTAGAATTCATGCCTCAGTTGTGATGTGTGTAAGGTAGGGCTAATTATTTGCAGTTTATTTCAGAATAACATAGTTAATATGTAAATATCAATGGTAGAACTTTTCATGGATTACTTTGTGTTACATGATTTGCTCTTTAAGGAGCTAAGACCGAGCATAGCATTTCAGCATGACATGGTTAATTTCTTAACTTCTCTCCTCATATGTCTGATCTGCAAAATAGAGATCATACCTCTACCCTTCTGATTGTTTCAAGGATTAGATGAGCAAATGCACCTAGTAAACAGTCGGTTGATATCAATTTGTAAGAGTTCCAAAATAATCCAACGAATCTATGAAAATATAGTTGGACCGTTAGCCATCACAAACCAAAAAACAACATGGGTTTGGTTCTACTAAGGCTCTAGGAAGGCAGAGCAATTCCAAATGTGAATCTCCAATTTTCCTTCAGCTGGGAGATATCAACTCAAATCCTTTCTCTACACTTGAAAAATTTGTCTTTTTTGCTATGTCTGCTCCCATGCATAAGAAGGAGTGCAATATTTTGGCTGGGTTTAAGAAAAAGAGCTTTAAGTTAATGTGCAAAGGAAAGTTGCAGTACAATCTAAATTCAAATCCTCATCCAAACACACAAGCCCCATCTGCAAATTGGAACCTGAGTCAAATCCCTTTGAGGCTGGCCTATCTCTATTTAACAATATTAACCCCCGTGCCTAGCTAGGAACTGCCAAAGTGGTGTGTGTGCCATTGGCAAGATAAGGATTTGTCAAAAACAAAACAAAACAAAACAAAAACCCAAGAACAGAAAAACCACATTTCTTCTTGTAAGAAATGTATGTCCTCTTCCATTGCAGTTCAATTACTCTGGACCATATGGGAAGAAAAGAAGAGATTTTAGGTGGTGGAATATGAATCTCGGAGAGGGGATATGCCTTTAATTAAGAGGATGATAAAAACGGGAAACAAGCTTAGTCAACTGTAGCTTCTCCTAAAAATTCTTGATGCAAAATTAAGTAGGTTCCATTAAAGGAGCCTAGGGGAGTGAAGGGAGGGAAAGGTATCGTCAAATAGAAGAGGACATCTGTGGCATTTCTAGGGGGTTCAAGACAAAGATATTGAACTTCTATGTTGGATGGCGGGACAGATTTTGCAGAAAACCTTTATATCCAAAGAGAAACACACTCCTTGTACCAGTTAGCGTTTGCGGTGGCATAAAACATCCCAAATTATAATGGCTTAAAACAATGACATTATTTCTCATGATTCTTTGGGTTATTGAGCTCCGCTGAGTGGTTATTCTGCTGGTTTTACCTGGGGTCACCCATCTGGTGGAATCACCTAGCCACTTAACCAGGCCCAAAGGGTTTAAGATGGGTCACTCACCTGTCTGGACCCTTGATACTGGTTGTGATCTTCACTCTCTTTCTGGATAATTCTCATCATGCAGTGGTCTCTCTTGGGCTAGTGATGGGAATTTCAAGAGGGTAAGAAACAAGGTGCCAGGCCTCCTAAGTCTCATCCACGAATGCCATATGTATCACTTCTGCAGCGTTCTGTTGGTCAGAGCAAGTCGCTAGGTCAAATTCAAAGGGTAAAGAAATGACTCCATCTCTTGATGGGTGGAGTGACAAATTTATGATGGAAACGCATGGACGCAGGGATACATGATTATTGGGAGCCATTATTAAGACAATCGACACATTTCTGCCCTAATGTATGAAGCTGGCAGAAATTGTGGGCCTATTCTGGCATGCCCACAGTAGAAACACGTTAGCCAAATGTCCCCAGCCAAGAGGGTCAGACTCAGCCCCCGGCAGTAACTGACCTTCAAGGAGCACTGTCTCTATTCCTTCTTCCCAACACTGAGGCTCTGGATTGAGTGATGGGCTAGGCCTGCCTTAAGATGCATAGATCTTTCAGACTTACTCCTAGTCTGGCCATGGTTCTCTGGAGTAAATAGTTTCATGATGCTTCTTAGCATGAAAGGACATGACTCTAGAATGCGGAAAGGCACTCTTCTTATTCTCCCAGTGACTTTTTAAAAAATTTCTGTATTATGTATAATCTTCTGAGATAGAACTCTATTTCCCTGTCTCATTTTCCTGGAAGATACGGTTTAGTGTAACTGAGCAGTGTAACTGTAACCCCACTGATGGGCATTCCACGTTGGTGAGACAGCCTTACTTACTGAGGTAAAAACTTGCGCAGAAAAAATCATAGGGAATGGAGATGCTGAGAACTCTTCCTTCCAAAAGGAAAATGGGAGGAGATGAGCTATGCTTGTCTAGTTTATTCTTCACAAATTTAATAATCACATACTTTAGTCCTCTTTACTGGGACAGAGTAAATAAAACTGACAGAGTCCAGAAGTGTTGTAAGAGTGGAGTTCTCTCCCCTTGTAAGGAAGCATTAAAAATGGAGAAGTGTTCCTCCAAACTTCCGTCCATCTAAGCTGTCTTGAAATACTACTGAAGCAAGTCAATATGATTGGTTTGCTGAAAACAAAGATAGCTGAAGAAGATGTTCTGGATTGAGGTCAGATGACAAAGACCTTGTAGCCCATTTGGACAGACAGGGAGTGTTCTCTGTAACATGTAATCGGATTTTGAGACCACCATGTCTTGGTTGAGAAGGAAAGAGGGCTATGGTAATTTGGTGACGTCTGTGCTGGGCACAGTAATGGGGATGGTGTAGGGTTTCCCTGTCATCAGTCCTTACAGATTGTAGACAACCCGTCCCACCTTTACTCACTTTTCCAGGCTCAGCTCCACCATTTACCCTTCCCCTGCAATGTCACTTTTACTGATCACCATTCACACCTTACACCACCTAATATCCAGGGTGAGATTCCCAGTATGAGCCGACAAGGGGAACCACCGGATTGCCAAGCCCCCGTGTAAAGCTTTCTCGTTTATCCGGAATGCAAATGGTGTTGAGTTTAGAATAGTTGGAGCACAGCTTCCCAAACTTAAGTACACATAGGAGCCACCTGGGGGATCTTCTTAAAAAGTCCTGACTCAGATTCCACAAGTCTGTGGCGGTGCTCGAGATTTTGACCATACAAACCGTCTAGTTCATGGGCCTCACTTGGGAGAGCAAAACTGCAGAGATGACCAGAGAACCGACTTTTTAAAAGCGCCTCTGCACTCACATAACTCCAGGCACCGGAGCCTTCTTCCCAGCTGGTAGGGCTAAGGAAAGCCAAACTGTCCGAGGCGAAAGATTCACTGGGGTCCGGACCACACTTCGTGCATTTGAACAGGAGGCAAATAGGAATCCCGAGACCCTCAAGGCCAAGACACAGAGTCCGTAACTAGACAGCTAGAGGGAGGGGAGATGAACGGTCCCCCTAAAGAGAGAAATGTCAGAAAGCACGGAGAATGTCAGCCAAGACTTGTTCCTTTTTCTTGTTTAGTATTTAATCCATCACACCCAGTCACTGGCTAAGAAGAAGCGGTATTTATTTGGGCAGTTTGTACACAAGTCTCTTTCTCTGTCAGTGGAACTTAAAAATAGTTTGTTTCATAAATGTAAATGTCATAAGTGTAAATGTGTAAATGTCTTTGGCTTCACCAAAAAAGCTTTTTATTATTACTATTATTTTTATTTTTGGTGAGGGGAGGGAGACAGGGTGCTATAGTTGAGTGTTGATGAAACGCACTGGAAAATTAAAAAGAAAAGCAAAATAACACACACAAGCTGATGGATTGCCTCTGTGCCAAAAAGACCTCGTTTAACGGAATTTTCTTTATTTACTTTTGGCAAGAATGAACTGTTGGTCTTGTATGCTAACATGAAACTTTGGTCTCCCCCACCCCGTACCCTGGATACACACAATGAAAATGGTACAATGTTTGCCACTTCTTTTCTCTCCAGAGTTATTGTAAAATACGGCAAAATCATGAAAATAATTTCAAAGAGAACATGCCTGCAGCCATCCATGCACTCCCTTCATCACCAGCTACGGGAGAGGCGGTAACACCTTCACTGGCATCTGATCATTAACACCTTTGACTTTCTTGCATCAGCATAACAGAAAAATCCTAACGCGCATTTCTTTTTTTTTTTTTATGTTTTTTTATTATATTATGTTAGTCAACATACAGTACATCCCCGGTTTCCGATGTAAAATTTGATGATTCATTAGTTGCGTATAACACCCAGTGCACCATGCAATACGTGCCCTCCTTACTACCCATCACCAGTCTATCCCATTCCCCCACCCCCCTCCCCTCTGTAGCCCTCAGTTTGTTTGTCATAGTCCATAGTCTCTCATGTTTCATTCCCCCTTCTGATTACCCCCCCTTTCTTTATCCCTTTCTTCCCCTACTGATCATCCTAGTTCTTATGTTCCATAGATGAGAGAAATCATATGATAGTTGTCTTTCTCTGCTTGACTTATTTCACTTAGCATTATCTCCTCCAGTGCCGTCCATGTTGCAGCAAATGTTGAGAACTCATTCTTTCTGATAGCTGAGTAATATTCCATTGTATATATGGACCACAACTTCTTAATCCAGTCATCTGTTGAAGGGCATCTCGGCTCCTTCCACGATTTAGCTATTGTGGACATTGCTGCTATGAACATTGGGGTGCATATGGCCCTTCTCTTCACTACGTCTGTATCTTTGGGGTAAATACCCAGTAGTGCAATGGCTGGATCATAGGGTAGCTCAATTTTTAACTTTTTAAGGGACCTCCACACTGTTCTCCAGAGTGGCTGCACCAACTTGCATTCCCACCAACAATGTAGGAGGGATCCCCTTTCTCCACATCCTCTCCAACAATTGTTGTTTCTTGCCTTGTCTATTTTTGCCATTCTAACTGGCGTAAGGTGGTATCTCAGTGTGGTTTTGATTTGAATTTCCCTGATGGCTAATGATTTTGAACATTTTTTCATGTGTCTGTTAGCCATTTGTATGTCTTCATTGGAAAAGTGTCTGTTCATATCTTCTGCCCATTTTTTGATTTGTTTATTTGTTTCTCGTGTATTGAGTTTGAGAAGTTCTTTGTAGATCTTGGATACCAGTCTTTTATTTGTAGTGTCATTTGCAAATATCTTCTCCCATTCCGTGGGCTGCCTCTTAGTTTTTCTGACTGTTTCCTTGGCTGTCAGAAGCTTTTTATCTTGATGAAGTCCCACAAGTTCATTTTACCTTTTGTTTCTCTTGCCTTTGGAGATGTGTCATGGAAAAGTTTGCTTTGGCCGATGTCGTAGAGGTTGCTGCCTATGTTCTCCTCTAGGATTTTGATGGATTCCTGTCTCACATCAAGGTCTTTCATCCATTTGGAGTTTATTTTTGTGTATGGTGTGAGAGAGTGGTCAAGTTTCATTCTTTTGCATGTAGCTGTCCAATTTTCCCAGCACCATTTATTGAAGAGACTGTCTTTTTTCCAACGGATGATTTTTCCTACTTTATCAAGGATTAGTTGCCCAAGGAGCTGAGGGTCCATTTCTGGGTTCTCTATTCTGTTCCATTGGTCTATGTGTCTGTTTTTGTGCTAGTACCATGCTGTCTTTGTGATCACAGCTTTGGAGTACAGCTCGAAATCTGGCATTGTGATGCCCCCAGCTTTGTTTTTCCTTTTCAACAGTTCCTTGGAGATTCGGGGCCTTTTCTGGTTCCATACAAATTTAAGGACTATTTGTTCCAGTTCTTTGAAAAATGTCATCGGTATTTTGATCGGGATAGCATTGAAAGTGTAGATTGCTCTGGGTAGCTAACACGCATTTCTTGTAGACTTTAGGTGTGTTCCTGAAAATCTCTGTGAATTAGATAATTTTTCCGTTAGTTTACAAGATCATTACAAAGATACCCGTGGTATCTTCTGCTAACATTTAAATCAAAGATCCTTTGGTTCCCAATTTCGTTGTCAAGTCATTAATAATCTGTAAACCAATCCTTATGTGTAGTGTGTCACTGCCAACTCACAAAGTCCCGCAGAGAATTCTTTTGTCAGTTGAATTGCTACCCTTGTAGTAATTCGTTTTTGAAGTCTCCGCTTTCTATCCTGGACTATTCTAAAGAGAGGTTGGATGTTTTAAAATCTGTCCATCCACACGTTCCTCGATATTCCTCCCTTAGGTGGGTGGAGTCTGTTTCCCACACACCCTCACCCGTTGGACATGGCGTCAGAATTAGTGAAAATGAAGAGTTTTCTAGAAATGATGGTGTGTGACTAAGAGACTAGATCATAAAAGGCATTATGGCCTCCTTCTTGATCTCTGTCACTTGGATCACTCACACCAGGGGACAATGACCGCCATGTTGTGAGGACACCCAGGCTATGCTATTGAAAGGTTGGCGTGGTGAGGAATTAAGACCTCCCCTCAACAGCAGTTGGGAATCTAGGCCTCTTGCTGACAACCATGCGAGTGAGGCATTTGTAAGGGGCTTCTGTAGTTTCAGATGAGGCTTCAAGTGACTGTATCCTGGGCCAACATCTTGACTACAGCCTCATGGGAGACTTCAAGCCGAAATCACCCAGCTCCCGAATTCCTGATTCACAGAAACGCTGTGGGGATAATATATATTTATTGTTTAAGCCACTAAGTTTGGGAATGATTCGTTACGCAACAATAGATAATACAGAAAATATATCTACCATCAAAGAGGCATGCACTGAGGGTTGGCTGTATCCCTGAACGGTTAGGGAAACTGGGCATGTGAAGGATAAATATGGAAACAGCCGTATGTCAAGACTAAATAAAGTAAAGGGATGGAACCGAAGTGGTTAAAGATAAGGCTTCCATAAGAAATCCTAACCCCCTCAGTGATCACAAGTCAGAACGACTGCATAATTCCCTGCATTTCCCAGGATGTGTGATAAGGCGGAAGGGAGGCTGGGAGGCCGCAGCTGGGGGAGGAAGTGTGAGGAGTGGCTGTGGACACTCCTGCCTCGGGAATGACAGTGGTTTTATGATCTGTTGACTTCGTAAAGTCAGCTGCACACTTACTCCGCATCTAGTCTTCCTTTATCCTATCAAGTCCAGTATGGTTTGAGTGCATTACTCTTTGATTTATGTCAGCTCACCAAGCAACGAACAGGACAAGGCTGCTATGAGGACAAAGGGTTCATACTATACATTTTTTCTCTCCAGTGTCAGAAAAGTCTCATAGTACATGTTGATCCTACAGACTTCAAGTGGAAGAATGTTTATGTCAGGGAGTGTTCTGGCACATTCCATCTCTATTCCTTAGAAGGGGCTCAGTGTCCTGCATGGGCCATTCAGAGGAGAGGCTGGAGCTCTGGCAAAAATCTGGAAATACTAACCACCTTCTTTCTGTTTGACTCTGAGTTAGAGCAGAGCTAATTTTTTTCCCTTGCTATCTTTTTTTCCTCACCTTTAGAGTGACACCACATGGACCAGTTTCCATTGTGCTGGACCTCACGAATGCCTTATATAGATGGAGACACAGGGCTCTGGTCCTTGTTGTTGTTAACGTATTCCACTGAGAGCCATAGAGCGTTAGTGCTAGAGATTGTCTAAGAAATCATTAGGTCTCCTAGTTTGCAAACAGAGTCCCACAGAGCTGTAGGGTTTCTCAGAAGGGCTCTGGGCTCACCCCAATTTTTAATTTTTTCCTATGCTTGTGTTTTGGCCGTACTTACTTAAACAAATGGTTCTGGGCCTTTCATTTAATGATTGGCCTCACCTTTAAGATGCCTAACCTGAGATTCAGAGAGATAAATGGATTTGTGTAAAGTCACGTAGTTTGAGGCGGCTGGTTTGACTTGAGCCTCCAATCTGGGGTTTCGGACTACCTGGAAGGGGGTCATCAAACATCCCACGCGTCTTCCAAAGAGCAGGATAAATGTTACGCACACGGTCTTGCAGGTGCAGCCAGTGGTGAAGTACGAGGACAAGGCTCACGTTAGATGTGCTCCATCTCCTTCTCCCCAGTCGTGAACTTACGCCATCACTGGGGAGACATTTTTTTTCCCCTTTATCTTGGCTAGATTTTTAACGACTAGTGCCTTCTGGCATTTTTCATATCTAGTCAAATACTCTTCTTTGAGAATTGGTTACACTACAGGTAGAAGGAGCCCCTTTCTTAAAGTCATGGATACATTTATAATCGGAGAATGAAAAAAGCCATTAAAATGTCTGAATCATTAAAAATGTAATTTCTCCCCAAAATATCTTGTTTTTACCTAAGGCGGCCGTGGACAATGTGGAAACGACACAGTAGGTGGCTCCCTTGAGCAGAAAGATGTAAAAGGACTTTGATTCCGTGGTTCCCCTGAGTGCAGGGTAACACCTGTGGCCTCAGGAACAGGACCTCTCCGGAAGTCTCCAGAGGCTGCTTAACTCCGGGGAAAGGGTACAAGGCATTCCATCTCCTCCAGTCTTGTCCGGCAGTACTTCAAGACTCCACGGAAAACTCACGGAAGAGGATTTTTTTTTAAAGATTTTTTTTTATTTATTTGAGAGAGAGAGAGAGAGAGCACAAAGCAGGGGGAGAGGCTGAGGGAAAGGGAGAAGCAGACTCCCCACTGAGCAGGGAGGCCGAGGCCAGGCTTGATCCCAGGATCATGACCTGAGCTGAAGGCAGACACTTAACGGACTGAGCCACCCAGGCGCCCTGAGGATTTTCAATATAAATATTCCCCACAAAGTTTTAAAGAATCAACTTAA
Source organism: Ursus maritimus (assembly GCF_017311325.1). Taxonomy (NCBI): domain Eukaryota; kingdom Metazoa; phylum Chordata; class Mammalia; order Carnivora; family Ursidae; genus Ursus; species Ursus maritimus. Next base: position 49,592,345 of record NW_024424452.1, read on the forward strand.
TGATAAAGCAGGCAGTTATCAAAAGTATTTCTAATTTTTCAATCTGAAGAAGCATACTCAAACTTTGTATCTTAGATCAAGTTTATGTGGAGGGCTGGCCTGAGAGAAGGACGTGCCATTTCCAGAACTTCTTCGTAGGCTCCCCAGGTCTCTGGTTCCCTATTTTCCTCCCTCCCAGATGACAATCCATTTCGATATTTGTAACTAACTGAAAACATTCTTTCTGTGAACTTAAGGTGGCAAAAATGTCAACAGTGAAAACATTTCACCTGATAAAAATGAAATAAAATTCTGGATAACATTTTAGCCTTTCTGTGAAAGGCTGTGAAAAGTCTGTGAAAAGACTTTATCATGAACTCCTAAGCTACTTATCAGTATGTAAACTTGAGTCGAAATTGAATTGCGTTCCTTATGAATGCATCCAATGGTTCTTGAAATGGTTCCAGATTCTTGTTAACTCACTCAAATTGATTAGTGGCTGGCAATGGGCCTGTGATCATGCATTTGTGAGTGAATAAAGTGAATTAAATTGTTTTTAAAAAGTGCCATTGTATTCATTTAGAAATTTGATTACAAGGTACTTGAAAGAAATTAGTACAGAAGGTTTACTTACTTACACACAACTAATGAATCATCGAACTTCACATCAGAAACCAGGGATGTACTCTACGGTGACTAACATAATATAATAAGAAAACATTAAAAAAATAAAATAAAAATAAAAATAAATACAAATGGTAAATATCACGTCTTACAAAATATTGTGCAGCTAACAAAATATTTATAGTTTCTATACTTTCTTGAATACTTGTCATATATTAGTTTCTGCATTAACGATGCCTAGCATACGTTAATAATATGATGCGTACGACATATACGACGCTACCTAATTTTCCCAATACCCTATGAGCTAGGTATAATTAGCAGTTTCACACATGAGAGAACTGAGATTCACAGGTGTAGGTCTCCTGAGGTCCCACTGTGAGGAAGCGTGTAAGAGGCAGAAACCCAAGTAGCCCCCAAACGTACTTGAACCACCCTACTGTATCACTTCCTTCCTATAGACTGGGCATAGTGTACCAGCAATCAAACTTACTGGCTTGCCTTCAAAATCATGTTTAAGTAAAAGAAAAATTGTTTTGTGATCTGTCATTTGCACCCATGAACCACGGGGTTTCCCCTTTTAGAAAAAGGCAGAGTTTCCAGTAGGGTAGCAGCAAGAAACCTGTACTTGACTCACCTTATTCCACTTTTCCATCAAAGCAGCCATGATGATTCAGATGCCAAGTTACAACAACCAGAAAAGAAAGTTATCAGTCAATTATTTTCTAATGTCTGGAAAGAACAACCCATTAAGGAATACTCAGGTGGCAAAATAAATCCCCAAGTTCCATTAGTCAAGGATGAACAAACAGAAAGATAACATGAAGTCAATAAAAAAATAGTCCAGTTGCTCGTAAATCTGTATTGTCCAAGGACAATACGACGTGAGAAAAAGCATACGTAGAAGAGAAGAAAAATCCCCTAGACCACGTTATCAATAAATTGGAGAAAGAGTGAGCATGTGAAGCAAGAGTTGAGAGATGAGGTAAAAGTGGCCTCTGGAATGCCAGCAGGCGTGAAAAAGGATCTGACAGAGGCAGGAAGAGAATTCTAGGAACCTAATAATACAATGGAAGAATTAAAATATGCCTTGAGAGTAATGGGTATAATAGGTAATGCAGAGAATCCAATCAGTGTTGGAGAGACAATGGTGATGTAGAGATATATTGTAGACAAATATATCTGGCGATAAATGTGGAAAAAAAGATTTTAAAAAATTAGAGAGAGATATAGACAACAGAATACCAATATTAGACAAGCAGCATTCAGAAGAGACAGAAAGAAAAGAAGGAATGAGGAAAGATACACAGAAGAAAACTTTGCTGAGCTGAAATCATCACCATTATCACCAACATCAGCATCATCATCACGTCACAATCATGTTGAGCTGTGATCCAAGGGGCTTCCCATCTTCCAGGATAGATTATTGATAGGTAGCACATTCTTGCAACTCTTTTTTTTTTTTAAGAATTAAAAAAATATAGTCTAACAAAAAAATTGTGCTGCCCTTAGATTATTCTTCCTAATATTTTATAAAAACTTCATTAAGAAAGTTTTTCACAGGTAGAATTTTGATGAAAAATATTAACCCATGAATTCTTACAGTTATTCAAAAGGTTATTGTCTAACATGTTCATGCTTAAGGGCCAAAGAGAGGCATTTTTAATCATGGAAGGATTTCAGAGAAAAATAGCAGTCTTGTGGATGTTAGCGAAATGTGCCTAAAGACATACGACAGCTGCTCGAAAGAGGAGTCAAACGCTGTTACCCATGAATGGACAAATTCAACCATTAAAGAATTATAGCGTAAACTGAGAACATTGAGCAAAAATTGTTAATTCTAAATAATTGTTACAATTGTGATTACAAAATCAAATGCAAAAGTAGCATGATATAAAAAATATTTAATGTAGAAATTCAACCGAAATAAAATTTTGATTTCACAAATTACACTTATAAAGATTGGAAAATGAAGATAATTAATAGTATCCTAACTTCCTTTATTACATAGAGAATTATTTCAGGGTACTTTTATAATTAAAAAACTGTAGTTTCAAATATGTTTTGGAAAAATGTGAAGTAGGTGTAAAGGCATATTAATTAGGAATATATTCAGTTGCAAGCACGCAATAGCCAACAAACAGTATATTCAACAATAGGGATTTATTTTTCTCTTATAATAAAAATTCCAGAGGTAGCTGGCTGTTGGTGTTGTTTCAGGAAGTAAATAATCTTGGGAGATACATCTACAAGTCTTGGTCCTGCCCTCCTGCTCACAAGGTAACTGCTGTGGCTCCAGCCGGTTGACTGCATCCAGGCAGGAAGAAGGAGAAAGTGGAGAATCAGACACTGCAGCAGAACTGTGCTTCATTTTACTGGCCAGAACTGTGTCAAAGGGCTCGGTCAACTGTTACTGAACAGAGTGAGCATTAAATGAATATTTGCTGAATGACTTCATAACTAAAACGAAGCTGCTAAAACATGCCAAGCATATATTTTAATAAGTTAAAAACTGTAAAATGGAGTTCAGAAATAAAAGATATATCTGTAATAAAAGGACACAGAAATGAATAGATATAAACTTGTAGGAGAGAAAACTTACCACGCCCTTCTCATGTTTTGAAAGATTAGGGAACAAAAAATCAAGGATGAAGATAGATAATATAATTCAGCAGGATTAAATAATAAATATTACTTATTATTATATATTATATTATAATACAGAAAGTACATAAAAGGATATTATATATATTATAATAATATATTATTATTATATTAATAAATGTTATTATTTATTTCTAATGAAAATAGAATATACATGTAGAATGGGCACAAAACAAATACAGGATTTTTAAGGATACAAAGAAAACCTCAACAGATTTCAAAATACAGATATAGCATAATTATATCTTCTGACAACTTTGGCTTTTCATCAGATTTTAAATAGCTAAAACAAACAAATACATTTAACCACGTGATAATGTCTTTAAAATTTCTTAAATAACTACAGAGCTAACGGGAAAATAAAATTATCACTACAGACCATGAACTAATACTCAGAGTAGTTTAGAAAATTATCATATGGGGACACCTGAGTGGTTCAGTCAGTTAAGTGTCTGCCTTAGGCTCAGTTCATGATCCCGGGGTCCTGGGATCAAGTTCCGCATCAGGCTCCTTGCTCAATGGGGAGCCCGCTTCTCCCTCTGCCTGCCGCTCCCCCTGCTTGTGCTCTCTCTCTCTCTGACAAATCAATAAAATATTTTTTTTAAAAAAAGAAAGTTATCATATGAAGCAAATATTATAGTCAAAATCAGTAATTTTTATACTTTCGTGATAAATAGGAAAGAGTGACAGTTTTATGTTTCAAAGATTTTTTAAAATTTGTTTTAGAGAAAGAGTGAGTACAAGTGGCAGAAGAGTGGAGCGGGGGAAAGAAAGAATTTCAAGCAGACTCCACTGGAAGATGGAGTCCTCAGGGCTGACCTCACGATCCCTGAGATCAAGGATCAGGACCCAAGCTGAAACCAAGAGTCCATCATCCAACAAACTAAGCCACCCACGTGTCCCCAGTTTTATGTTTCAAAAGCAACAAAGCAAATTTAAGTAAAATAGGGGAAATAAATAATAAGGATAAAAGCAGATATTAAAGCTCAGAGAATAGAAACAGAATAATTAATGTTGATTAAAAAGTTCAAGGGGCAACTTCTTTAACAATACGTATAAAATAGATCAAGGATTCTCAAGGAAAAGTGAGAGAGTACTCAAAAATAAAACTGAGAAATAAGAAATGGGCTATAAAATAGACATGGTAGAGAAGAAAATTATTAGACATTTATTTGCATAATTTTAAGGTAATATGTTTGAAAATCTGAACAATGTGGACTGAAAATATAATTGACTCGATGTGATTAAAAAACAAATAGAAGACTAAATAGAAAAATTAGCTTTGGAAGAAAATAAATAAGGTATCAAAGACTTATTTCCGCAAAGACTCTTGTCTTACTGGTAATTTTCCCCCAAATTGTCCAGGCGTTGATAATTCTGACACTATATAACTTTTCAGATAATAGAAAGTCATGGACAACTATGCAAATCATTTATTTATGTTTATTTTTTTAAAGTTTTTCATTTTAATTCCAGTGTAGTTAACACACAGTGCTATATTACTTTCAGGTGCAACATTTAGTGATTCAACACTTCCATACATTCCTCAATGCCATGCAAATCATTTATTATGCTAGGTCAGCCTTGGGATCAATATCTGAATGGGGTAAAACCGAATAACATAGCTACAGAACTGAGATTTTCAGTGTGTTTCTTGGCTACCTACATTAAATTTATTGAGAATATATGCAAAAATTTCAGATTCCCAGGCCCCACTTCTCCCCGTTGGATCAGAATCTTTAGGATGGGGCCCAGGAATATGGTTTTAAATTCTTATTATCAATTTAATATAGAAAAGTACATAAAAGAAAACACATTTTGAAACACTTAGAAAATGTTTGCTCGTATTACATTTTAATAGAAGGAACATGGAAGATTCAAACGGTGTGATGAGCACACAATGAAAAGCATTCTTGTCCCCCTCCCTCTCCACCATCTTATCCAAGTCCTGTCCCTGAAGATAACCTTTTGGTATGAACAACAAAATAGATGCAATTACCAGTATCTATCTTTACCTATCCGTATTCAATATATCTACCAAAGGGGCCAGAATATACTCTTTCTTCAATTTGCTTTCCTTCGTTTAATAATTTCTATTGGAGGAGCGCCTGGGTGGCACAGCGGTTAAGTGTCTGCCTTCGGCTCAGGGCGTGATCCCGGCATTCTGGGATCGAGCCCCGCATCAGGCTCCTCTGCTATGAGCCTGCTTCTTCCTCTCCCACTCCCCCTGCTTGTGTTCCCTCTCTCGCTGGCTGTCTCTATCTCTGCCAAATAAATAAATAAAATCTTAAAAAAAATAATTTATATTGGAAATTTCCCCTATCGATACATAGAAATCTATTTCTTTCTAATGGCAACATACTAGTCCATCAAAAAGGTATGTTTTAAAATTAAGACAAATTGGTAAATACATTGGTTGTTTTGGTTTTCTTTTGCACTTTCTACATAGATTTTGCGAGTACATCCATAAGGTAAATTCTTAGCAGCAGGATTGCTGGATCTAATGTACCTGGATTTTTAATCTGAGAGCTATTTCCAAGCCCTTCTCTAGAAACAATAAGTAATACGAGTGCCTGGTTTCCCAGATCCTTGCTGGGGCTGGTGTCATCAAATTTGGAATTTTGCTATATTAACAGACTTAAAATTAGATCTATTTTAGTTTCGTGTTGTATTTCTTTAATTATCAAAAAGTTTGAGAACTGTTTCAAATTATATTGTCCACTTAAAGTTTTTCTGCACCCCCCCGCCCCCACAGAAACTACCTGTTTGTAACTATTCTCTTTACCATTGGATTTCTTTTCCTTTTTGTAACTGATTGCATGAGCGCTTTGTAAAATATGGAACTGATCTTCGATTTGCTGTTTTTAACAAATTTCTATTTGTCTTTTGGCTAGGGGACATTTTTCTCTATTAGAGAATTAAAATTATTCAAAAATCAAATTTATCTTTCTTTTCTGTCACGGCTTCTGGGGTGTGTGATCTTCATTTTTAAATTGCTCCCCGGGTGATGATTCTGCTGCCTCACATCTGAGAACTTTTACCAATAGACTGATCTCAGTTATAAAAATGTATGTGAAAATCCATATTTCTGTAAAGAATAGGTGCAACTCACCCACTACAATGAAATAGTCTATCCTGAAATTCAAGAATGGTTTACTAGTAGGAAATCAATTAATGTATTACTTCCGAGCAGTATTTCAAAAGACACAAACATAGTAATTTCAGCCGATATAGAAATATAAGATACAATGTAACCTATTTCTCATGGAAGAAAAGGAAACTCTTAGAAAGCTCAGAATATAATATTTCTGTAGATGATTAGAAAAATTGTCTTGAAGTATCAGCCAGCATGATGTTTAATGGTGAAGCACTAGGGACAATTCCAATTAAAATTGGAAAGCTGACCAGAATTCCTGTCCCTGCCATCAGTATTTCACATGGTTATGAACATAATGTCCAGCACAACGTGGTAGAAAGTGGAAAGAAGGTGCATGAATATTCAATGACAGAACAAAATTATCATTATTTGCAGATGATATAAGTAAATAGAGGGAAAATTCAAGGAAATCCAATTGAAAATTTCTTAGAATTAATGTAATTTCAGACAGGAAATGTTTTAGTCCTTTCAGGCTGTTAAAACAAAATTCCACAGACTGAGGCTTAAACAACACACATTTATTTCTCACAGTTCTGGAGACAGTGAAGTCCAAGATTAAGGTGCTGACAGATTCAGCGTCTGGCAGGAATCTGGTAGGAGCCCACTTCCTGATTCGTAAACAGCTGTCTTCTCCCTATGACCTCACCTGGTAAAAAGGAGCAAGAGAACTCTCTGGATGTCTTTTAGAAGGGCACTAATCCCACTAATTATGAGGGCTCTGCTCTCAAGACCTACTCACCTTCCGAAGCCTCACTTCCAAATACCATCATGTTTGGGGGATAGATTCGATCCTATATGATATGTGAGGGGACACAAACATTCAGTTTCTTCAGGGAGATAACAGAAAGTAAAACTATGAAGAGATTATTTTTTCTATAAACAAATAATAACCAATTAGGAGAATTAATGGAGAAAAAGGTTTTAGTTTCTTTCAGAATAACAGCTAATGGTAAGTCATGGCCATAACCTCAACAAAATATGTGTGGAGTTTATCTCAAGAAATTTTAAAATCCACCTAAATCCTGCTAAAGATTTTAAAAGTAAAAGGGATAGGTTTCTCATGTTCTTAAATGGGATGGTTTAATACTTTGAAGGTATTAATTCTCAGATTAATTTTTATGCTTAATATGTCAGTGGAAATCTCGGTTTGGAGGGTAATTTGGTAAATGATTCTGAAGTTAACTTCAAAGAGTAAAATGGGTGGGAATAACAAAAATTATTTTGTAAAAGAATAACAGTGCTGAAGGAGAGCCTTTAATTTATTAGATTTCAAAAGCTTAATGATGATATTGCAATTAAAAGGACTCCTGCCTTAAGGTAAGTTTTGAAATACACTCAGTATTGGCCCACAGCGCCTTATCCGAAACTCTTGGGGCTGGATGTCTTTTGGAATTTGAAATTTGTGTTTTAGAAAGGTAATTTGGTTATATCTCAAATAATACTTAGTACTTTCCGTGGAGTCTGGACCAGTACTCCATAATCGAATACACTGATATTTCTGTAATGAAACTGGGCAGGAGACATCAAAACTATAAATGGCCTCCTACTGATATGGGTCGTATTTTTCTCCCAAATGAATGTTGGCACAAAACTCATGATAAAAAGCTTTCCGTTTTCAGAACTTTTGGCATTGTGGGTTATAGATGGTGGGCCACTATGTATGTATGTCACAAGCTGTGTTCCTGGGACTCTGGGATGGTGATTAGATTGCAGGACGTTGGTTAGGGAGTGCTTTTAGGATCAGCATGGAAGGAAGTAGGGGATAGAAGTGAAATCAGCAAAGGGAGAAACTGAGCTATGATTTAGTCCCAACACAGGCTTCGGCCACATGGAGCTGTGGGGCTAAGAGAGCTGTCAGAATTCTCCTTAGTTGGGGGGAAAGGATCTCTGTAGTCCCATATCAACCAATCACCGGTTGAGGGCTGCCCCTGGAAGGAGATGAGACCCAGGGCAGGGCAGCCCTTTTTTTTTTTTCTGTTGAAGCAATTTCCAGAGAGGGCTGTCTTCCTGCAGCTGGAGGAATAAGTCCTTCATTCCTGTGGGGGGAGTCTGGGGGGTGCATCAAGGTGTGTACTGCGTGTATAGGAATGTAACATGTGGTAAGGAAACAGCACACACCAATGGATTAGTTAATAAATAGTTCGGAGAAGGATCTCCAGTAAAATCCTCACCTCGTCCTATGTGCAAAATAAGCACAACATGAACTGTAAAGTTAAATATAAAAAGTAAAGCAAGCAGAAAATATGAATACATATTTTCTAGTCTTTAAAGTGGAGAAGGAAACATAAACATTAAAGCGTAGAGGAAATCACAAAGTAAAAGCAAAGATTTGGGGATAATTAAATTAAAAATTTTCAATATTAGAATCACCAACAAAATTAAAAGACCAAAAACAAATGAAGAAAAAAAAAATCAGCACAGAAAAAGTTCATAAGAATAGCTCATAGAAAAAAGAATAGCTTATACAAGTAAGTAAGAATCTCCAATAGAAAAATGGGCAGCATTATAAATTGAGAGTTCTATTAGCATAGGGAAAATGTTTGCAAAATAAACGTGAAGAAATCCTAATTAAAACATCGAATTATTGGGGCGCCTGGGTAGCGCAGTCATTAAAAAGCGTCTGCCTTCGGCTCAGGGCGTGATCCCTGCGTTCTGGGATCGAGCCCCATATCAGGCTCTCCAATGGGAGCCTGCTTCTTCCTCTCCCGCTCCCCCTGCTGTGTTCTCTCTCTCGCTGGCTGTCTCTCTCTCTGTCACATAAATAAATAAAATCTTAAAAAAAAAAAAGAAATTAAAGAAAAAAACATATTTAAAAAAAAAAACATCGAATTATCACATTTTTACCTATGTGAAGTTCTAATCTTTACGAAACACAGCTTTTAATGGTAGCCAGTGTTTGCTGCTTATACCGCCAAGAGAAGTATAAATTGTTGCCACTTACTTAGAAAACTTTTCTCTCTTTTCTGATGGCTGATCTTATTTATTTATTACTCTTGAACATCTCCTTTTTGACCGGACTCAGACTCAGAGGTGGAAGCCGTTCGAGAAGACAGAGAGGACTCCATCTCTCGGCAATCTGTTTCCGGCATTTTTTCTTTGGCCCATCTTTCTCTTGGTCAAAAGTTCAGCAATATTCTGTAGACTCTTCCTTATTTTTCTCAGTACACTGTTTCTTCAGAGCAATATACCCACGTTTGTGTGGCAGGACGTGCCGCGTAACAAACAAGACGCTGAATCCGGGCTGCTTTGCACTTAGATTTCTTACCGTCCTTGTTTAGGGGCTTTCTCACACCCTACTGGTGGGCAGCATCTTCTTAGAGAGACTGAAAGGTGTGTGGATTCTGCCAGGCTTTTCGGGTCCCAGATGATGAGGTAAGTAGGGTCAGTGAGGCCAGGAATATCCTTCTCCCCCTTTTCTTACAATGACCAAATTGAGATCCCTCAGACTGGCATCCAAAGATGTGTGCTTTCTTTCTCCAGTCCTCCTTGGTCTGGAACAGGATCGTCCCTCACTCAGGAGCAGGTGGACCTGGCCACGGTGGAGACACCTGCTTCATGGGGAAACCTCGTTTGTCGTTCCCATCAGGAGTTCACGCCGCAGAACCTCCCATTCTTCACCCAGAGCACCAGCAGCAACTTCTGTGGCCACACGCTTCTCGGGAAAGGTAAGAAGTTTGCAAGCATCATCCACTTCAGTGAGTTTCTGGCAGCCAGTGGCTGGGAAACAGAAATTCAGTCTCATCCCGAAGCAGCCCCCTNGAAGAGCCGTGAAAAAGAGCTAGAAAACTTTTCGATAATTGATTCAAGAGCCTTTAAAATCTTTGTACCCCTTTACCTGGAAATTCATTTGTTTTTTCTGAAATTGATTTTTAAAAGAATCTCTGCTAAGGAACAGCTCAACAATTCAAAGAAACATCCGTGCAGGAAGATTTTCATTGCATTATTATATATAATAAGCAAAGAATTGGAAACGATCTCTCAGTAGTATAGAAATGTAATAATGACTGTGCATGCATAAAATTAAATGTTATAGACATTAGAAAAATCAAATGATATAAAAAGGCTTACAAGACTATATAAGTAAAATGTAAAATGTAAAGCTATACATGGAACATCTATTTACCTTCTATATCTGTCTAGGTAGCATCTATTTCTCTATTTGTCTATTTTATCTCTCTGTCCATCCTTCTATCTATCCATCCATCCATCCATCCATCCATCCATCATCTATCTAGCCATCCTCTCTCATCTGTCACCTTAGAAAAGAGAATAAAAATAATAAACCAAAACGTTAATGGTGCCTATCTCTGGGTGTAGAGTATAGCTAATTTACATTTCCTATAGGGTCCAGTCTCATGTTGTACGTGTCCAAGAGGGTTTCCTTAGTGCAGGGCCACCCACGGGGAATCAAACTGGCCGCAGAACCTGGGGAGGAGTCCTTGACCGGTCCCTGCCCCGTTGCTGCAGGCCGAGCCACTCTGGACCTGAGATACTGACCCTACTTGGTCTGGAGGCTCAGTCTCTCCAAACCTCTGGCAAATGATCACCTTCTCTTACGAGGGCCTGCACCCTGTCCCAGCCATGCTATCCACGCAGACCACTGTGGCATTCATCACACAAACCAACAAAGTCTAATACACATGCAGGCCATTGTTCCACGGAGGAGACCTGGCCGGTGTTTGCACTCCCATCTTTTCATCCTTCCTGAGGCCGTTTAACCTCTCTGCGCCCTTCCTGCTAACGAGCGAATGGATACTCAGCAAGTGCAGCCCAAACCAAATATTAGACTGTTAGTCAGACTGGAATGTTCCTCAGTCGTGTATACGAATAGTGTTTGAAGTTTGGGGTTAGCCACATGACCCGCCTCTCATTATCACAGATGACAAAGAACCGACTGTATTCATAACCATATGAACATTACTCACACGAGCTAGATTTTATAAGCAAGAAAAAACAGAGAAAGGGGGGGAAAAGATGAAAATAAGTGGACAGAGGAGTGGGGGGTTGAGAGAAAGCACAAATGAAAGATTGTTTTAACCGGGAGACACCATACGGGGCAGTCTGCAAATCCAGCCCCATCATTTCCCAGTCTTCTTGTCTTTGTCATTAAGGGGAACGCATGTGGGGCCAGGCCAGCACCTCCAGCCCTCAGCACGTGGTGTGTGGTCCCTGTCGCTCTCCGAGTCGGGGAAGAAAAGACAGACAGGGTGAGAGCTGGAGACAAATGGAGTTTCGGTGGACGTAAAGATGAAAACCAGGCCTCGATTTTCCCAAATGAGCAGGAAATGTCATCATTTCCATGTTGGGACCCCTTGTAAGGTCAATGCACGTGTCTCACTTTTTCCACATTCTCTTGGCCTCCATCTGGGCCCCTCAAGACCTCAGCATGGCCTGTGTTTATCTCTGACGGGATGGCTCCGTGTAGTCACTTCTCTGTCATGCATTCCTTGTCACCAGGCAGCTCCCCTCGGACTCCACTGGGTGGGCTGGACTCAAGCCTGGTCTTCTCAGAGGGCTGCTGTGGCCCCAATTCTCTTGAGCCCCATGCCTCGGACCATCCAGTCTAAAAGGACCAGTATCTGGGGTGCTGGTTTTCTTCCCGCATTTGGTGCCTGAGAACCCTGCTGTTTTTCTTGACAGTCCAGCAGTCAAAGCCCCGCTTGGGCAGGGACAGCTCTTCCTTCGATTTAGAGGATGTTTATTTGGCAGAATCCAGAGAAATTTGAATCCAGGTCCTTCCCAAAGGAGATCAGAATCCCCGTGGGCCTTGATGCTTTGAAGACCGGGTCTGTTTCTGAAGCAGCCCCTTATGAGTTTGCAAACTTTCAGGGCCTGATCCGGTTTAAATGCATACCTACTATGTGCTCCCAAGGATCATGGTCAGGGGCTCAGGCGGGTCTCCTGACAACTCCCAGAATTCCGAGCACACACCCGGTGGGCTCCCCTGCATCTCTGTTAGTTACTGAAATGTTGCAGATAGGAGGGCAAGGGCTTGGCTCCAGCCTTCCACGTCTCTCTGCTGGCTTCCTGTCATCATCTCTTTACGGGTTCTTCCCCCGTAGCACTTCATCAGTGCCTGGCAATCTTACTTCTCCAACCCATCATCCTTCACCGTGCTATCAAAGCAGCATCTGTAAAGGGCACAATCAGATCACGTTGTTCCCCATTTCCAAGGCTCGTCGTTGCCTGGAGCTGCATACAAAACACACGAGGTTCCCCCCTCTTCCCCCTCCCGACTCTGCCTGCGTCTGCCCTTAAGCGGTGGCCTCTGATCCCATTTGATATCCATGACTTCGTTCCTTCAGCTCTCTCTACCTGGGTAACTGTGGTTGTTCTCTGTTGGGGGGAGATCTCAGGGATTGTTCAAGGCCAGATCAAGCGTCACATCTTTTGGGGGGGAGCATTGTAGAGTCCAACATACCACGTACTAACTCTGGGGCCATCAGGAGATTTATTAGGCTCATTTCCACTTAACTCTAAATTGTGCAAAAAAAAAAAAAAAAACCTACTCAGAATTTGGATGAAAAGATAAATAAACTCATATATGTAAAGCCACCAGCTTGGTACCTGGCAGGAGGAGTCAATAGCCTTTTTTCTACCTTTGGCCTTTCCTGTGGCTTATGACTTATAGTTTCCTTTTCCTTCCCTCTGTTCTCTGAAGGCCTTTTCAAACCCTTGGAAGCGTTAACTGTGCTCGTGTGTGGTCATTCTCCAGGACCTGCCGCTCTTGCGGGAGGTGAGCCCTCTGAAGGCAGGACCTTGGCTTGTCGCTCTTCCCAGCCCAAGGCAAGCAGGGACTCAAAAAGCTGAATGAAGTAGTGAATGGTCGGCACCGGCAACCTCTGGGGGGGGGGGAGGCAAACCCCGAGGGCAGGCCTTGTGCTGTTTCTTAGTGAAAACCAAGAGCTACTCTCCACTGATGTCCTTGACTTCTCGGTCACACTGGATGAGACCTCATGGATCAGGGTTCTAGAACCTCGGGGATGTCAAAGAGCTAGAAGGGGTGTCAGGGATCTCCAGTGTTTGAGACTCAGAGTGGTGCAGGCTCTGGCCCAAGGTTCCAAGGGTGTGACAGACAAAGCTGGGCCCAGACATCTTACATTCAGTGTCTTCGGCCAGGGCTCCCCGCTGCTCCCTGCTTTTGTTTGCCTCTAACCTCAGGGAAGGGGTGGGGGGATGCTGACTCAGCAAGAGTGCTTACAAAATTCTCCTTATCTTGAATATTTCCAAGCTGCCGAGGCTCAGGTGGCTCAGGATGGAGTCTTGAGCAGTCCGTGTGGCTGGACATAAGCATTCTGTAAAGCTTGCGAGAAGATGGAGGAATTACATGCTTCTCTGGATTCCACAGTTGATACAACCCCTCACCTCCAGCTCCAAGGCCTTCCCAAACACGAACTTCTCTGCCCCCAGAAGCACCCTGCTAAGAAGGGGATATCGCTCCTCCCTCTAACAAGAGGAGACCCGAAGGCCCAGAAGTGAAACCATTTCCCTGGGACGCCTCAGTGAGTCAGTGGGGCGGCTTTAAATAGAACCCACCACCCTACGGCTCCCACTTCCTACCCATTAGACCACACTCTCTTCTGAGCACAGGAATGCAAGCCCTGCACATTCCTTCTAAGGACAAAATGTGCTCTTTGGAATTAGCTGCAGGATTCCAGATTGAGCAGCGTGAGGGAGGGAGGGAGGGAGGAAGGGCAATGAGGACCAGGAGGATGAAAGTGACTTTCTGTCCTTCTCTGTTTGGACTACACATTGGCCAAGAGCAGCAGTGTCAGGGGAAGGCGGGCGAATCCTGAGACTTTGGGCATTGAAATGGTTACTCACATCCCTGATCACACCACACGCCATTGGCGTCGGTGGCCAGTGCCGCCTGCGTGGCTAGTAATGGTGTTTCAGACCCCCTTGAATAGAAAGCCAGAAAGACAATATCTTGTTTACTCCTTAAAATAGTTCCGTGAGGTTATTATCATATGTTTACAGCCGAGGCTACTGAGCCTCTAAGAAGACAATTAAGTCCCCTGGGTGACTCAGCCGTCAGGGGCTAATTTCGTAAGGGAAGTCAAGTGAGTTTGGTCCCTACGTTCTCTTCTGTTCACCAGTGGTTCTCAAAGTGGGGTCCCCGAACCAACAGCACCTGGGAAATTATTCGAAGAGCAAATTCTTGGGCCCCCACCCAGTCTTACGAATCAGAAAGTCAGGGGGAAGGGGCCCCGCAGTCTGTTCTAGGAAGGCCTCCAGGGGACCCTGAGGAAGTTTGAGAACCGCTGTTCTTCACTGTGATGCCTGGGGAAGCAGGAGCCCTCAGAAAGGAGACGAGCAGTGGGTGAGGGAAGGTGGCAGGGAACAGCCCCGACAGGACAGCGTGGCACCGAAGTGGAGAGGGCAGGCTCCGATGAGCCCCTCGCGCCCCCACGGTGGGAAACGCGGGCAGGTGCACAGCCTCACCATGAAGGTGTTGCCTGAGGTTCCGGAGGGGCACGCGGGGCGAGGGCATTAAAATAAGCCACTTCCCTAACGCTGTCCTGACAGACCCTCAAGGGTCCACGGAGGCTAAGAGGGAGGAGCGAAATGGAGAAAGGAAATGGATAACAGAGGAACAGGGGAAAGCAGAACAGGGAAAGAAAGGGAAGGGAAGGTACTGAGTAGGCTTTGGTAGAGAAATATGAGCAGTGGGGGCACCTGGGTGGCTCAGTCGGTGAAGCGTCTGCCTTTGGCTCAGGTCATGATCTCAGGGTCCTGGGATCGAGCCCTATGTCGGACTCTCTGTTCAGTGGGGAGTCTGCTTCTCCCTCTGCCTCTGCTGCTCCCCTCCCACCCCCAACTTGTGCTCAAACTCTCTCTCTTTCAAATAAAGGGATAAAATCCTTTTTAAAAAAAATGAACAGGAAACATGGTGGCCCCTTGTGAACTGAATGCCCTTGCCCTGCATGGAAGGGTTCTGGATTGCTCTAACTTTCTACTTCTAAATAAACTTTGGGAGTAAATAAATATGGCCTTGCCGAAACTTATTACTGCTTCTCTCAGCTGGAGCATGTGCCTGTCAGAATTCCCTGGATTCTTCATCAAAACCCCTATGTCCAGACCGCACAACAATGAATGAATCAGAACCTTGGCATTGGAGGACCCGGTAGGGGAAAGTTTAGCTATTTATTTTGACAAAGTCTTCAAAGTGATTTCTGATCCCATCTTTCACCACCACCCCATGCAAATACACACAGACAAACAGAGACACATATGTAAGGACCACTTGATTTCAAAAACTAAACAAGATGTAACTAGACATGCCCCCGGCAAAAAAACCCCAAGACCTGTCACCCTTCAAATTATACTCCTGTAGAATGCCAGAGCTGTGGGAGGTGACTGCCATCGCCCCAGTGCCAACCCCTGCAGAGCAGGTCTCCATGCATCCGCGGGGCTCTAGTCTCCCCAGCCGGTCTGCAGGTGCCCCCTGATGCCCCGTGGCTGCCCACGCTTGTTCCTACCATCACTGTGGCGCTCGGAAGCTTTCGTTAGAATTGGCTAAGTGGAACTTGGAAAACAAATATTTTTATCTTTAAAGGGCTTCTGGGCCCTCTGCCCTGGGCTTCTGAGGTGGTGTGTGTGGGTGTGCATGTGAGTGCATGTGTGTGCACACACACGTATGTATGGACAT
This sequence comes from Ursus maritimus, assembly GCF_017311325.1. Classification (NCBI taxonomy): domain Eukaryota; kingdom Metazoa; phylum Chordata; class Mammalia; order Carnivora; family Ursidae; genus Ursus; species Ursus maritimus. The sequence goes on from NW_024424452.1 coordinate 49,608,421, forward strand.
CTCTCAGGGAGCTCCTCTCCCACGACCAACCTTTTGGTGTCACGTGACAGTGACATCCGTGCTCTCTAAGATGGTGTGGAGCACAGATCGTGAAATCCCTCCAGGGGAAGTCGGGGCAGGTGGTGGGAATCAGACACCAAGGGTATTTGGGATGGGATGAAGAACTTGGACCAGCTCTTCTGTTATCAAGACAAGAGCAAGGTCTCCAAAACTGTTTTGGTCTCTCTGTCTCTTCTTTACTTTCGTGCTAATGGGTAGAATTAGGATGAAAGTGAAGGTCATTAAAGGGCAGACCTTCTAGCTGACAGCTTTTGAGTGAACAGTGCTAAGCGCTTTATATGCATTCTTTCATTGAAACTTTTCTTTGACGACCATCTGAGGTAAGGGCCATTATTATCCCATTCTACAGAGGAGGAAACTGAGGCTGTGTACATTGATTTTGCCAAAAGTCAGACATCCAATAAGTGTGGAGCTGGTGCTTGAACCCACCCTGGGCCTGGCGACAGCATAGGCGCTTTGGAGTAAGACGATAAAATGACAGAGTTTACAATTTTTGGAGGATTTTGTAATTTGTAGTTTTGTGGCAAAAAAAAATAGGCTTTGTACTTTTAACTGTAGGAAACAAAGGGTGGCTGGCGGCAAGGTAGGTGGGGAGATGGGGTACCTGGGTGATGGGCATTAAGGAGGACGCGTGATGGAATGAGCACTGGGTGTTCTATGCAACTGATGAATCCCTGACCTCTACCTCTGAAACTAATAACACACTATGTGTTAACTAAATTGCATTTAAACACAAAATTTAAAAAAAGGAATAGGCTTTGCTCCAACTGATAAGGACGATGGAGAGAAGGGAAAGAACCCGATACATACGGAGCCTCGTGTCAGAGGATTTCACGTATGTTCGTTCATTTCATTAACACGACAACCCTCACAACTGGGTTATATTAGCTCTGTTTTTATAAAAGATGAAACTCAGGGGAGGCAAAGGCTTAGCCTAAGGTTTCCAGGCAGACCTGTGGCTGAGTTGACTCCGAAACCCTGAGCAACAGTCAACACTGTCTCTCCTCAGTTTTGCGTGGAAGTGATTTTTATGTAACACCTGACACGGCCACTGATGGCTTTGACGTAACCTCTCCTGTGGTCTCAGATGACCCTGGCAGTTTCTTTTCTTTCTTTTTTTAAATATTTTATTTATTTATTTAACAGAGAGAGAGAGACAGCCAGCGAGAGAGGGAACACAAACAGGGGGAGTGGGAGAGGAAGAAGCAGGCTCCCAGCGGAGCAGGGAGCCCGATGTGGGGCTTGATCCCAGGACCCTGGGATCAGGCTCTGAGCCAAAGGCAGACGTTTAATGACTGAGCCACCCAGGTGCCCCGACCCCGGCAGTTTCTATGAGATCCTATACGACATGAATTCCAAGGCCTGGGGAACGGAAATACATGTCCTAGGCAATGTGAACGAAGTATAGTTTATTCTGGCTTTAAATTGCGAAGACCCTGCCCCGTATCCCCTCGAAACACTGTCTTCGGCCTCAGTCAAAGTCCGGAGGATGGCTCAGGAGTCAGATTTTATTAATATCTCTTTCCTAGAAAGATAGAAAGGAAAGCTAAAACTGAGCATTCAGCTTCATTTGGCATGTTTTGTTTTTTTATCTCCAACTATTTAAAATGGAGAAGTGGTGTAGATTGGTAGGACCCCCCCCTGCTGCACACATACCCTGACACACAGGGACCTCAACAGGGCAGGGCATGCCTGGCTCCCAATCCACATTGGCTTTAGAGACTCAGTGTGACAGATGTCACGGATGATTCATATCCATGAATCACTTAGCTCGTTGAGGAATGGCGTGACCCAGCCCACACTATAGGACGCATTTGTTCTTTCTGGTAAATCCCTAAGATTCTGAGCAGCTGTTTTGTTCCTACATGTCCCTCTTGATAATGGGGGGAGGGGACGAGAAAAAGAGTCTGGTGTGTATTTTGGCTGCAGTTAAATTGGACATCACAGTTTCCTTCATGGTAGAGTGTGGCCCTCCTACGTGGCCTTTGGTGCATGCTGAGAACTTGTCTCACTTTGGTGGGTTTGATGCTGTCTCTTTTCAATGCCTGTCTTTCCTGGGCATCATCAGCGTCTGTGTGTATAACCCATCCAAGACTGGCCTACACGGCTATTTAATTTCTTTAGCTCCAAGTCCTTCAGCTCCACTGAAGCCAGATGAACGAACCACGACCACACTCTAAACGGGGTTAGGACCTAGCTGAAGTTCTGGCTGAAGGACGTGGAAATGTGGAATGGTTAGTGGAAGAAGAAAGCCACAAATATCAATTCTGGAGGGGATTGTGACCAGTTATAGATGAGGACTCTGGTAACTTTGCATAGTTTTCTTACAAGATGTGCACTTCTATAAACTAATCATTCTCTTCTCGTTTTTGTTTAGTACCCAAGTCGTTCAAAGTTAACTTTACAGTTTTAACTTTAGGTAACAGAGGCCGGCAGAATTTGGGAGACATTGAATGTAGCTGGCGGTGGATACGATTCAGTGGGGACTATGCATCTCCTTGTTCTGGGGAGGAGTTGGGAATTTCTTTACTTTTTCTTTACTTTTTCTTTACTTTTTCTTTACTTTTTCCTGCTCAGCGGGAAGCCTGCTTCTCCCTCTCCCTCTGCCTGCTGCTCCCCCGTCTGTGCTCTCTCTCTCTCTGTCAAATACATACATAAAATCTTTTTTTTTAAAGAAATACACAGGTTTTTTTCTAGTTTTATTGAGATATAATTGACATATAACATTGTGTGAGTTTAAGGTGTACGATGCACTGATTTGATACGTTTACGTATTGTGAAATTATTACCATACCATTTCTTTTGTGCTGAGAATATGTAACATCTATTCTTTTATCAAATTTTAAGTACATAATACAGTCTTGTTAACATAATCACCGTGTTGTACATTAGATCCGCAAAACTTACTCATCTTATAACTGGAAGTCTGTACTCGTTGACCTACATTACCCCCGGACCCCACTTCCCAGCCCCTGGCAACCACCATGCCGCTCTCTGCTTCCAGGGGTTGGCTTTTTCGATTCCACATAGAAGTGAGATCATACAGTAACTGTCTTTGTCTGATTTACAATTCACTTAGCGCAATGCCCAGAGGTCCATCTACGTGGTTGCAAATGGCAGGATTTCCTTCTTTCTCGTCATTATATACATCACATCTTCTTCATCCATTCGTCTAAGACAGCCACTTACGTTGACAGATTGTTTCCACATCCTGGCTATTGTGAATAATAAGCATGGGAGTGCAGATATATCTTTGATATCCTTTTCATTTCCTTTAGATCTATACCCAGAAGTGGGATTAGTGGATGATATGAAGTCTTATTTTTGAGCTTTTGAGGAACTACCATATTCTTTTCTGCAATGTCTGTACCAATTTACATTCCCTCCAAAGGGTGCTTTTTTCCTCCACATCCTTGCCGACACGTGATATCCCTTGCCTTTTGATGATAGCTATTCCAACAGCTGTGAGGTGATATCTCATTATGATTTTATTTTACATTTTCCTGTTGACTAGTGATGTTGAATACTTTTTCATGTACCTGTTGGCTATTTATATGTCTTCTTTGGAAAAACATCTATTCAGTTCCTCTGCACATTTTTTATTTGGATTTTTTTTTTTACTATTAAGTTGTAAAAACTCCTTATATATTTTGGATATTAATTCCTTATCAGATATATGATTTGTAAATATTTTCTTCCATTCAGTAGGTTGCTTTTTCATTTTGTTGGTTGTTTCTTTCCTGCATAGAAGCTTGTTAGCTTTGCTTTTGTTGCTTGTGCTTTTGGTGTGATATCCAAAAAAAATCATTGCCAAGGCCAATATCAAGGAGCTTTTTTCCCCTATATTTTCTTGTAGGAGTATTATGTTTAAGGCTTCAAATAAATTTCGAGTTAATTGTTGTGAGTGGTATAAGGTGGAGGTCCAACTTCATTCTTCTGCACGTGATTATCCAGTTTTCCCAACATCATTTATTGAAGAGACCATCTTTTCCCTGTAGAGTATTCTCAGCTCCCTTGTCAAGTATTACCTGACTGTGTATGTAAGGGTTTATTTCTGGGCTCACATATTTTACCTGAATTATTCATTCTTTACACCATTCACAAAAAGAAAGAGAGAAAGAGAGTAAGAGAGAAATAAAGAAAAAGAAAGAAGAAAAGAAAAGAAAAAAGAAAAGAAAAGAAAAGAAAAGAAGAGAAAAGAAAAGAAAAGAAAGAAGGAAGGAAGGAAGAAAAAAGAAGGGGCTAGCATTACTTTACCCCCCATCCTCTCATCCCTGTTACAGGGTAGGAAAATCTCATAAAATGGATAATCCTTTGTTCCCCCCCCCAGATAGATATGGTTGAAGGTAGATGGTGTGTTTATGGCTTTATTTGGACCATGTAAACGCCCTGGGTCCTCTTGTAAAGATCTTTATTCAGGGAGGAAGTTGCAGCGGTCTTCATGCAAACAATGTGACTGTAAGGCCATCCCAAACAGTGTCCAGTGCTGTCCTTTCAGAGTGAGCACCTGTGCCTGTCTCCACACCTGCGGAGAGCTGTCTCAAGACTGGCTCACCTCCTTCCAGGCTGTGACATCAGGAGGGCGGGGTCAGGAGGGCGGGGTCAGCAGCTGTCTAATTTACCCCAAGATCAGCAGATAAATGGGGAATGGTAGTAACTATTGTCTAAATTGCTTTATCTTATTTGAGATACAAACTCACTGAATCAAAACAGACTTCTCCCAGGATCTTGCCAGCCATTGCAACATCTTTTCTAATTCTTTGCACATCTTTTAGGAAATCAGATACAATATCTAATCCTAAACATAATGCCTGGGACTTTTTTTGGGGGGGTGGTGTCTCGGTTAAGTTTCTGTATCAGGGAAACCAAAGTTACAATAACTTAAATACAATAGTATTTTGTTTCTCTCTCATTGAATAGTCCAAATGGGGCGTTCTCCAGAGTTTGTAGGATATTTTTCAACACAAAGTCATTGAAAGACTTCATGTGAAAGGTGATTCTGGGTCAAAGTTGCTGCACATGTTGTGACATTTCTGTCAGCAAGAAACAGGAGAGAGCAAAGGACAGGAAAATTTTCTTTTTAAAGATATAATCTGGAAGTTGTAAACATCATTTCCACGTATTGATCAGAACTGTGTCGCATGGCCACACCCAGTTGCGAGGGTAGCTAGAAATGCAGTATTTATTTGGGCAGACTTGTAGCATGCTAAAATTCAAGTGATTCTACTGCTAAAAGGAAAAGAGTTTGCATTTAGAGATATTTAGTAATGCCTTTTTCTCTTTTGTATCTAATGCCTTTACCTTTATTTTTATTGAGGCATAATTGACACATAACATTACATTAGTTTCAGCTGTGCAGCATAATGATTTGACATTTGTATATGTTGCAAAATGATGACCTCAATAAATGTAGTCAACATCCATTACCGTACATAGTTACAGATTTTTTTCCTTGTAATGAGAGCTTTTAAGATACTCTCTTTTAGCAATGTTCAAATATCCAATGCAGTATTATTAACATGTCGCCTTGCTGAACATTACATCCTCAAGAATTTTATATTTATTTTGTGATCAGTTTGCACCTTTTGACTTCCTTCCCCGGTATCTCCCACCTCCACCCCTCGCCTCTGGCAACCACCAATTTGTTCTTTGCATCTATAGCTTGTTTTGTTTCTTTGCTTGTTTTTAGATTTCACATGTAAGTGAAATCATATGGGAGGAATTTGTCTTTCTCTGTCTGACTTATTTCACTTAGCCTAATGCCCTCAAGGTACATTCATATTGTCACAAATGGCAAATTTAATTCCTTTTTTTATGGCTGATGAAGTTTCCATTAAAGATAGGTAGGTAGATAGGTACATAGATATGTACGTACATACACACAGACAGATAGACCACATTGTCTTTATCCATGTCCATCAATGGACACTTGGGTCTTTTCTATATCTTGGCTATTGTAAATAATGTTGCAAGGGACGTGGGGGTGCATATATCTTTCCCAGTTAGTGTATTCATTTTCTTCTAAAAAATATCCAGAGGTGGAATTGCTGGATCATATGATCGTTCTATTTTTAAATTTTTGCGGCACCTCCATGCTGTTTTCCACAGTGGCTGCACCAATTTACATCCCACCAACAGTGCACAAGAGTTACCTTTCCTCCACATCCTCACCAACGCTTGTTATTTCTAGTCTTTTCGATAACGACAATTCTCATAGGTGTGAGTGATATCTCACTGCGGTTTTGATTTGCATTTCCCTGCTCGGTGACGCTGAGCATCTGTTTCCCGTACCTACTGGCAGTCTGTATGTCTTCTTTAGAAAAATGTCTATTCAGATCCTGTGCCCATTTTTTAATTGTATTGTATGTTTGTTTGCTATCAAGTTGTATGAGTTTTTTTGTTTTTTGTTTTTATATTTTAGATATAAACCCCATAGCCCATAAATGATTTGTAAATATTTTCTTCCATTTATTCAGTTGCCCTTTCATTTTGTTGATGGTTTCCTTTGCTCTGCAGAAGGTTTTTGGTTTTATTTTTGAAGATTTTTTGTATGTACGTATGTATGTATGTATGTATTTAGAGAGAGTGCATATAAGCAGAAGGGAAAGGCAGAGGGAGAGAGAGACTCTCAAGCAGAGTTTGAACTGAGGACAGACTTGACTGGGGGCTCAATCTCACGACCCTGAGATCATGACCTAAGCTGAAAATAAGAGTTGGATGCTTAGGGGCGCCTGGGTGGCACAGCGGTTAAGCGTCTGCCTTCGGCTCAGGGCGTGATCCCGGCGTTATGGGATAGAGCCCCACATCGGGCTCCTCCGCTAGGAGCCTGCTTCTTCCTCTCCCACTCTCCCTGCTTGTGTTCCCTCTCTCGTTGGCTGTCTCTCTCTCTGTCAAATAAATAAATAAAATCTTAAAAAAAAAAAAAAAGAGTTGGATGCTTTACAGATGGAGCCACCCAGGTGCCCCACAGAAGGTTTTCTGTGTGATGTAGTCCCACTTCTTTATTTTTATTTGTGTTGCTTTTGCTTTTGATATCAAATCCAAAAAACCATTAACAAGACTGGTGCCCAAGAGCATACAACCTATGTGTTCTTTTGGAGTTTTATGGTTTCGGGTCTTGTGTTCAAGTTTTTAATCCAATTTGAGTTAATTCTGTGCATGGTGGACAATAGTTGCCCAGTTTCATTCTTTTGCATACAGCTGTCAAATTTTCCCAACATCATTTATTGATGAGCAGGAAACCACATGGGAGGCTCAGTTGGATAAGTGTCTGTGCTGGGATCAGGACACGATTTTGGGGGTCCTGGGATAGAGCCTGGAATCTGGCTCCCTGCTCAGCAAGGAGTCTGCTTCTCCCTCTCCCTCTACCCTTCCTTCCAACTCCCCCTCCTGCCGCCCCCCCCGCCTCGTGCCCCCCAACTCTCTCTCTCTCAAATAAATAAAGAAAATCTTTAAAAAACAAACAAACAAACAAACAAAGTAGCTACAATGACAATGAGCTTGAGTTGCCCAAATAGATACGGTTCATGATTTCTGCGCTTTTCTATTAATTATAATTATGGATTATTTTTTTCATTATTCTGCCATCTGCCAATCAAACAGTGGCAAGTCTGGAAAACTAAAGAAGTAAAAATAGGAGAAAAGTCTAAAATTGAAAAAGAAAATTTAATCATCAACTTAATTTTTTTGTGATTTGGGAAATGACTGCCGTTATCAAATTTTATCAAGAGAGTATTCCTGCCAAATGAGGGCAGAACCTTCCATGGAAGACAAATTCCAAGAACTTCTGGAGTGGGCAGTAGACAGCTCTTACTAAAAATCTTGATCAAAGTAATTATAAAGCAAATGTGATGTTTTAAAAGTGAATTAATCTGTCAACAGTGCTCAAGATGGATAGGAACTGGGGGAGAAGAAGAAGCCAGGGGGGCAGAAAGAGGTTTCACTGCCTAAGTGTGGTAGTTTCCTGACGAGGGGAGTCATGGCAGAAGTGGAGGGAATTGTGTGAGAGTAAGAATCACTACAAAGAAAAGAACGTGAGGGCTTGAAGAGTCATTCAGGATAGTAAATGATTAAGGCGATGTTTCTAGTCTGGATAAATGAGAAATTTACAAAGAACAGGAAATTTGGGAGAGGAAGTCTGAGGAATAAAAGTGAATGTATTTTTAAGTACGCTTTATTCTAAATGATGGCATAAAACTTAATAAAGATAAAAACATGGTAATGGTCAACAGCCGTAAGAAATGCTAATGTCATCAATCATGAGGGGAATGCAAATCAAAGCCGCCATGATTGATCACCTCATGCCAACGAGGACGGCTACTTACTGTCAAAAACCAGGAACTAACAAGAGTTGGCAAAGCTGCTGAAACATCAGTAAATGTTACTAAAGATTAGTAAACGGTGCAGCTACTATGGAAAACAGCGTGGCAGTTCCTCAAAAAATTAAAAATAGAATTGCCAAATTGATGAGGGAACTGAAGGCAAGCTGAGGACAAACCATAAGCTGAAACCCAGCAACCACCCCTCACCCCCACTCCTGGGTGGGATCTGTGATACTCTTCCAGGAAGTCCCCACCCATCTTCATGTTAATGCCTTGCTAGAGGGAAAAACAGCCTTAACATGACAATGGCAAGGCCTTCAGTGTCCTGTGAGTCTTCTTTTAACAGATGAAAGTCCTTTCTCAACCTCCCATTTCCTTACCTCCCCCAACCCCATGGTATATAATCAGCCATCCCTCACAACCCATGGTATATAATCAGCCACCCCTCACAACCCGGGGAGCAGCTCTTTCTGCCCAAGGGCCTGTCCCCGTGCTTCAATAAACCACCATTTTGCACCAAAGACGTCTCAAGAATTCTTTCTTGATCATCGGCTCTGGACTCCACCCCACTGAACCTCACCTATATTCTAAAACCCCATCAATATGATCGAACACTACTGTGTTCGGGTGTATGCTCCCCGCCAAGTGAAAACAGGGTCTCGAAGAGATTTTTGTACACTCATTTTCATAGCAACATCTCCCCACCAGCCAGGACGTAGAAGCAGTTCAAACGTTCACCCGTGGAGATACAGGGATAAACAAATGGGGTAGATAAATACAATGAAATATTATTCATCCCTAAAAAGGAGAGAAATTCTGATACATGCCACACATGGATGAACCTTGAGGACATCGTGTTAAGTGAAAGAAGCCAGGGACAAAAAGACAGATACTGTATGATTCAACTTAGATGCAGTACTGAGAGTAGTCGAATTCACAGAGACAGGAAGTAGAATGGTGGTTGCCAGGGCCGGAGGGGAGGGCAAAATGAGGAGTTCTCTCATGAGTACGATTTCAGTTTTGCCAGATGAAAAGAGTTCTGGACGGGGCTCAACAGTGTGAGTATAGGGGCGCCTGGGTGGCTCAGTCGTTAAGCGTCTGCCTTCAGCCCAGGGAGTGATCCCGGTGTCCTGGGATCGAGCCCCGCATTGGGGTCCCTGCTCCGCTGGGAGCCTGCTTCTTCCTCTCCCACTCCCCCTGCTTGTGTTCCCTCTCTCGCTGGCTGTCTCTCTGTCGAATGAATAAATAAAATTTTTAAAAAACCCCAAAAAACCAAACAAACAACAGTGTGAGTATAGTTAACACAGCTGAACCATGCACTTAAAAATGGCAAGGATGGTAAGTTTTGGGTTCTGTGCATTCTATCACAACAAAAATCAAAATACAATACTGCGCTGTGCTGCGAAGTTGTGGACCGAAAGGACTATGTGAAGGTAGCAGAGTTTGGAGTAAGAGAAGGCTGCTACGTACCACTCGATTTGGCTGCCGGAATTAGACGCCATCTCCCTGTTGAATCATTATTAAAACCTTACGAGGCAGATACTGTGTGACTTCTTTTTAAAGATGAGACAAGTGAGATTCAGAGAGATTAACAAATTTGGCCCGGCCCGCTGGCGGGCCCGTGGTAACGCCAGGCTTTCGCTCTACAAGGCACGATGTTTCAAGATGCCGTGTCACCTCTGTCATAGGAGAAAAAGAACGGAAGCTTTAGCTCAGGGAGAACCCAGATACGTCCAGGAGGGAGGAGAGAAGTCAGAAAGAATTCAGCAGAAGAATGGCTAGAGGCAGAGAGACGCTTGTGATCAGAAAAGTACAGTAATGTGAGACAGGGAAACCAAAGGGACCCCATAAACATGGCTGTTTCCCCCTTTGCTTGGCTTCTATTCTTGCTGGGACCTGCACACACACACCCCCCCCATACACCGGCCTTGTCATGCAAGCAGCATAGGTCGTCCGGGGAAGGAATAAAGAGATAATGCTATCTTCCAGCACAACAGATAACATCTACAGAGTGACGGGGTGGGGTGGTCATAAACGTCCTCGACACCACTGACCCCAAACACCTTGATGCCAAGACCCCTGACTTGAGGGAATGAGTGACTTACGAAGGACACCTGGACCCTGTCTTTGCTCTCACCAATTAGCTCTTGGAGGCCTAAAAGGACGCGTGCACCAGACCACAATCACCAATAAAAACCCCAGCCTCCAAGAAGAGGAGACTCACGCGCTTTTCCTTTCCTAGTGTCCCAGACGCTCCATCTGTCTCTTTTTCTACGTATCTTCAGGAAACTCTGCTTTCACCTCCTGCTGACCTGCACCTGATTTCCATCCTTCCTGAAGCCAAGGACCCTCTAGGCTAGTCCTGTGGGACTGTCTCTGGGTCCTTGGACCCTGCCTGCCTGCATCAGTGGGAGTCCAAGAGAATTCCAGCGAGACAATCAATGGTTCATAAGTGCCTCTGCCCGTTTTTTTGTGTAATCGCTTATCATACTACCTTTGACCTTAATCACTCCAACTGTGTGCGGGGAAAGAAAGCTAGATGAACCTCGTTTGTTTTAATTCTGCTTCTATTATGTTTGCTCTTTTGATGTCCCATTTTAGAAAGTAACTGTGCTGCTGTTTAATTTTTTATTATCTTGTTTCATCCCACTGAAAATACTCACCATAGGTGTCATTTAAAATACCTTTCACTCAATGATCTGATGCATTACCCCAAAACAAATTTACCCAAATTGGATTCCACGTCTCCCTTCCCATGACCCTCCTCTCCCATCATTTAGCCCCACCCCCACCCCAGGATGTACCAGATATCTCTGGGTGGTCCTATTCCTCCTTAGAACTAAAGAACAGGAATGCTTTTGAAGGGTAGCAGAATACACCTCCCAAAATATGTCTTTTTGGCATAAGGATTATTTTGAGCTGATAATTTTGAGAAACTGCAGACCCAGGGGAAGCTCAGAAAATAGAATGGAAGTTTCCCCTTTGTAAGAGAAATTTACATTTATAAAGGAAATCTCCATTTGTAAGGGTGGCTCCCTCTCTGTTCAGGAAGAGCAGAAGACTCTAGAATCTAAATCACAAGAAACTCTCATCAATGGAGAGGCATAGAATTAAATCTGCATAATAAACCTTATCCTTGTTTACTGTGCTGCTCCTGGTACCATCCTATAGGGGCTCTCTCTACCCCCAACATCTTTCTTTTGTATATAGCTGAAGAGGGCTGTAGGGTGGTAGCTTTGGCCATCTCAGGGAGTTACTGAAGTGTACATGGTGTTTAAGAACAAAAACTCAACTGAGTAAATTTGAAGATCTAATTGGCTTTATTCAAAGATTCATGAATTGGGCAACATTCTAGTAAACAGACATTCACTCTAAGGGGTTGGACAAAACGGAAGGATTTTATAGGCAGAAGGAGGGAGGGGCAAGGAAGTTATTAGCAAGTGAAAAGAAAGGATTGTTTCAGGCCTTCTTTCTGGGAGAAGAAATAGCAAAGATCTTCTTATGTGCTGATTCGGAAATTTTAGATTGACTGTCTAAAGGTCACATTTCTGGGAGAGGTTGGAACTTAAATCGAGTCTGGGTTTGCGGTCCTGGGGACTAATGACTCTGTTTTGGACCTCTTTTCTTTTTTAAAAACAATGTTAATAAATTTCTGTTTGTTTTCTCTTGTTAAGCTATCTTTTATTACCAGGAGGTCTCAGCCAAGAATTCTGAAGGGAAGAGGAAGAATTTTTTTTTCCCCTGTTTTTTCAAACCCTTGCCGTATCTCCTTGACCTCTCTAAAACACGAAAAACTTTGCTCTGTGTTCATGGACGGTTAGACCTTTTCTAAATGGCTATGGCAGAAGCAGTGTGCCTGTCCTACCGTGCTCCTTCACCGAGGATGTGCTCCCTGTCAGGAAATCCCATAGGTCTCTACTGTTAAGTTTCTAGGCCAACTTCTGGTGTTGTTATGAGGCATTGCAACTCAGACTCTTTTCCACCCATTTTTGTGGTCCCTTTACCCGCTCTGGTCCCTGCCACCTGCTCCCCTACTCAGTAAGCGCTCCAGCCCAGTCTTCCCTTTGGACTTAAGGGACAAGCCCTCAGGCCATTTGCATTCTAAAAGTGGTTAAACAAATCACGGTAAAAAGCAAACCCAAAAGCACAGGAGTTGTTTGAGAGACTTCAAAGTTCTCCTAGCCCTGGTCCCCAGCCCCCACTTCCTGGCTCCTTGGCTGAGGGTGTTCCTGGAAGCCTTCTTGGATTCTTAGCTATATTTTTGTTCCCAGGCTTGATGATTTGACTCCAAGACAGATTAAAGATGTCAACTCCAGTTACATCACCCTGCTGCTATTCGTACCCTGTGATCTAGTAGAGTCAGGGAAGGAAAGAGCACTGGAGTGGGAGTCAGGATGCTACATTTAGGTTCTTATGAGGTCACTAAGTGCTGTATGGTCCAAGGTCATTCATTGCCCCTGGCTGAGTCTCAGATTTCCCATTTGAAAAATAGGTTCGTTCCAGCGTGTATTCTCCTGTGTGCAAACGTGAGCATATTGAGTGAGGCAGAGTATCTCTAATTCACTGAAAATGTATTGAGTGTCTACTGTGTGCAAGGCACATTTCAAATACTTACTGAATACCTACCATGTGCCAGGTACTGTTCTAAATGATATGGCAAATAGGGAATACGAAGAGAGAGGGGTCAAATAACGCAACAGAGCACAAGGCAAAGAATTGACACAGGGAACAGAATGATTAATGATGTCGTTTTGGAATATAGGTGAGGTTCAGTGGAGTGGCGTCCAGAGCCGATGACCAAGAAAGAATTCTTGAGGCGTCTTCCATGCAAAATGGTGGTTTTTTAAAGCACAGGGACAGGACCCATGGGCAGAAAGGCCCAGGGTTGTGAGGGGTGGCTGATTATATACTATGGGACTGGGGGAGGTGAGGAAAAGGGAGGTTGAGAAAGAACTTTCATATGTTAAAGAAGACTCACAAGATCCTGGAGGGCTTGCCATTGTCAAGTTAAGGTTGTTTTTCCCTCTAGCAAGACATTAGCATTGAGATGGTTGGGGGCTTCCTGGAAGAATGTCCCATGTTTCCCACCAGGAGTGGGGGGTGGGGGGAGGTTGCCTGGTGTCAGCTTATGCTTTTGTCTTCAGCCAGCCTTCTGCCCTCTCATCAATTAATAACAAACAAATGGTTAGAAAATAAAGCGATTCAGCACAGAGAGAAGGAGCTACCCTAAAGATCAAAGGAGGTATCATCTTAAAACACAGTGACTATAAGAGCGCTGTGGAAGGGGTAAGATGGTAAAAATTCCACATGGGTACTGTTCCTCTAGACTTGAAGTCCTCAACTCTTCATGCTGAAATAAGACCACACCGAGTGTTCATCCTAATCGATGCCTTTTGAAATGACTACGGTGATGGAGAGCAGGGTCCGCATGGGTTGGGTACGGATTTTGACATTGGGCAGATCGCGTTGCAGAATCCTGCTGTACGACATTATAACTGCCCGCTGTACGACATTATAACTGCCTGCTGTACGACATTATAACTGTCCGCTGTACGACATCATAACTGCCCGCTGTACGACACCATAACTGTCCGCTGTACGACATCATAACTGCCCGCTGTACGACACCATAACTGTCCGCTGTACGACATCATAACTGCCCGCTGTACGACATCATAACTGCCCGCTGTACGACATCATAACTGCCCGCTGTACAACATTATAACTGTCCATTTGGGGCATAATCCCTTGTATTGTCTACCTCAGGTCCCTCATCTTTAAGATCAGGTTAGTTACGTTATCAACCTCAGTCACGTTTGAGGATCAAATGAGATAACACTTGCCAGGTGCTGAGCTAAGAGGCTGAAAATACGTTAGCTCTTTTCCATAGCATTTATCTTTGTCACATTCTTAATGCCATTTCCAATATTGCTGGCTATTACAGGAAACAATCTGTTAGATATCGTGGGGACCCAATCAAGAAAATGGAGGCCCTCCCCCTGACATGCAACTGAGGAGAAATTCAGAACACACCAAAGCCTTTGATAACCAACCCAAATAGGGGAACTAAGAGGCTGAAGAATGCTGCCAATCCCAACTTCTTACAGTCACCGGGACCCTCCCAGGTCCTGCCTCCTGGTTGGACACTTTCCCCTGGCTCCCCATAGAGTCTCTGTGGGAGTCTGCCTGCTTTCCTACTTGTGGAGAGGCAGAATGGGATGGGGGTGAGACGAAGGTGTAGCTCACTCTTTTTGGATTGCCCTCGTCTGCCTTACACCATTTACATAATTATCTGATGTTTAGATTTAAAATCATTTGGACTTAAACAGGCCTTCATAAGAATACTCGCTCTGCCAGTCCTAGCGCTGTGACTTGGAAGGTCTCCGTCCCAGTTTTCTTTATCCGTACAACGGGAACATGGCCAATCTGTCTGTGTCATGTGGATTACAAAAATAATGAAGGCAAAGAGCCCAGCATGGAGCACGTACACAAAAGAAATTGTTTTATTCTTATTTCCTTGTCGGTTTTGCCCTTTGAGCTCCCTGTTCAATTCATGGTGATTTCATCTCTACTTTGTCTCCCGGGATGAGCTCTGCCCTTCGTCTTCTTAAGGACGTTCACGCAGCGGTCTCCAGTTTGGTTGGAGACTGTTGTGTTTGGGGACAAATTAATGCTCAGAGATTGAGATTGTCTTTGCCAAGAGTTTATTGAACACAGGTTCACCGTGGGACTGTCACAAGCCAATAGCATACAGGATAATGTCTCTGGGAAAGCCAATGAAGAAATACCACCCGCCAAACCAGTGAGAGATTGATCACACTGTTGTTCAGGCAGGGGGAGTGAAAGGAGTCAAGTCCAAATGAGTTGTGTGTCCCTTTATAGGAGTTGGTACTCAGGGGAGGTGGCTCAGCCGACGGAGAGTTGATGTCCAGCGGCCAGCACGTACGTGAAGGTCCCATGTTGCTAGAGCGTGTTGCTAAGGCCCGAGGGTTGCCCGGCAGGACGGAAGAGTTGCCTTTAGCACTGCAAGAGCTAATCGGCCCCAAGGTCTTCAGAGAGCTCTTTTAGATCAACAAAATAGAGGCTTGCCCAGATGGAACACTGTCAGATGGGCCTCACAAACTCTCAGTATTTAGAGTCCGAAGGTCCTCTTGCTGTACTTGCTTCTTTTTGTTTTTATCAGGAAGCCCTCAATGGGACCCCTCGGTGGCTGAGCTCCTGCGTTCTCATTGGTGAGAACAGATGAGAGGAGGCCATCCTGATAAAACTTACTTCGATTCTTACATCAAAGCAACTTGACTTCTAAGAACCACTTTGTATATTTCCTTGTCACGAACAAGTGGATTAACTTTACTTAAGTCATCAACAAGTGGGTTGAAATTTATCAGGCCAATGTATAGGGTCGACACTAAGAATATTGCTCAGAATTGCACCACCTGATAAATAAAACTTTGAGGCCACGTTGTAGGGCCTGTGCTTAACGAGGCTGCCGAACCTGGGGTTTGTTTCTGCTCTGGAGAACCCCACATGCCCCAGCACCAGGCTTCAGCTGTAGGGAAGCCAATTTCGGAAATACTGAAGAAATAGCATTACCAAATGTTAGGTGCCCAGGACCAGCGAGGGCAAACCAAGAAATCCGAAAGTGGGAAGCCCGATGCACCTTGTCCTCTTGCTGTGGCCTTTCCCATATCAAGCAATTGAACATGTGTTCACACCCATGTTTGTACACCTGGTCTAGCAATGGCCGAGGGGGACCAAATTCAGAAGTCTGGAGAAAAAAATAGAAAATATTATTCAGCCGTTATATTCACATGGCATTACTGACATCAGTTATCTGTCAGAAGGTTAGTGGGATTTTGCAGGGTTTGAAGGAGGAATTTGATTTTTATTTCGGTATTTGTACTTTTATTACAGAGTCCTTATTTATTAAGTAAATATTCTCTGAAGAGATACGAAGAAATGTCGTTGTTGCTAAATTACTGTGAAAGGGCAAGTGTGTATTTTGCAGCCGGTGATGTGGTAAGGGGGATTTGTAAAATAAAGGTTAGCTGAGAAATGAATGTAGTCCTGGGGAAGGCAAGTCATCGCAGGGTGTGTGCAGGTGAAGGGCTGGGACCTGGGGAGGGGCTAAGGGGCAGACCTGGTTGATGGCAGAAGTGAAGAGTCTAAGGGGACAAACGAGCCCTCTGAGCAGTCCTGCCCATAATGACCACAGCAGGTGGTGCCAGGTGGCATAGTACCAGGGACCCCAGCAGGTGAGTGGAACTAATCATGAGAACTCAGGTGCGAGACACTTAGAAATTCAGACCAACAGGCTGGCAGCAGCTAGACCTGCCCTTGGGTAGCAGGGCCTGGCCCCAGGGCTGAGATTCAGAACAAGAATTCAGAAGAGAGAATTCATCTCTAAAATTGGAGCACACAAAAGCATTTTGGCTCAGGAAGTGTTATTTGCACAGAAGTTCAAGTGCAGCTGGAAGCAGAGCCCTGGGTCCCAGGTGCGGGTAAGTTGGAGGTGACCTGGGCTGGGACAGTGTCAGCACTTCCTGCTCTGAGCCGCGTTTGCTTGGTGCCAGGAGTGGCTGCGTGGTTGGAAGGCTGGGGGCAGCTGCAGGAAACGAGGCGGGGCCTGTACAGATCTTGGTGGAAGTCTCTGTCCCCCATTAATCAGAGACTGGAACCAGTTAATTGAGGGAAAGTTATGTAACAAGCACCGCACTGTGTCGGCACGGTTATTGTGTTCGGATTGTTTTGGAACTAACAGAGGGCACCGAGGCTGAGAGAAGGATTAGACAGGGGTCAACGTGCTGGAACAGAGTAGACTCAGTTCTATCACCAGCACGGGCTGGGAGAGGCCACGTAATCGCTCTGAGAAGCCATTTCATCATCCAGAAAAGTTTATCTGCGCTGCCGTCCTCAATTCCACAGACATCCACCGTGGCTCCCCCATGCCATATACGGAAACCCAGGAAAGAGGGGTCTTGCCTGGGGGAGGTCACAGTCTAGCAGGTGGGAGCAGGAGAAAAAGGATCGGATAAGACATGCTTACGGGTCATCAAGCTCAGTGCTTGCTTCCTACACA
Organism: Ursus maritimus; assembly: GCF_017311325.1. NCBI lineage: Eukaryota > Metazoa > Chordata > Mammalia > Carnivora > Ursidae > Ursus > Ursus maritimus. The sequence continues at coordinate 49,625,881 of NW_024424452.1, forward strand.
CGATTTCATTTTAAAGCTCAGCAAAATGTTGGAGTGGGCTGTGTTAATCACCCGCTCGAAGATGAGGTTTTGAAGGTCAGAAATGGGGTTAAGATAATCTGCCCGAGGCCCTAGCACTGGTAAATGGGGAAGCAATGATTTGAACCCCGCTCTGTCTGACCCCAAGGCCCGTGATCTTCCTGATACCCTCCTTGCTCAGGGGGGAGAGCAACTGTGGGGCTGCTCACCTTCAGTGCACGCTCGAAGCCCAGCCTCGCCAGAGCCCAGGAAAGAGGCAGGGAACGTTTCAGCCGCGTTTAAAAGGTTGATATATGGAGGAGGATGAAAAGGGCATTTAAGAAATCAGGCACTATGATTAGTGTGAAAGGGCATTTTTGAGGCTGTGGGCAGAAACTCAGGGTGTGAAATCGCGAAGGTAAGCATCTCACCGTATAGCCTTTTCCACGAAGGAGTGTGTGGCTGAGCGAACCTCGAGCACGGGCATCCTCTATCCCTTGGGAGGTGAGAGGGTGGCCTTAATGGGACAGTAGAAAATCAATAATGTTATCACTTTGAAGTGAGGAGCTGGCTGACCGAGCACAAAGTGTCAGCAGCCTGACGAGGCAAAGGCAGCCCTGGCTGAGGGCAACTGATACTGATTATAATGATCTCAAAGCAATTAGCTCATGGATCTGCCTCCCATTCATTTTGCTTTCCTTTTCAAACTACGTACATTCAGGGCCACGATGAACCAGTGGTCCCTGGAGGGCCGGCTCTGCTATTTGGAAGGACACCAAGAGTCGTACCTTCTGCCATCAGCAACTCATCCAGCAGGGTTTAGCAAGAGCAAGAAGGGGTTTTAGGATGTCTGGGGCACCCAGGACCACAGACAGGATAATACAACTGGTAAACTACATCATATGGGTATTACGGTCAAATTCTGGGGTTCTTTGCTCTGTGACTTTGGGCAAGTCACGATCTCTCTGGGCCTCGGTTTCCTTGTCTTTAAAACGAAGGGGGATAAGCTAGAAATGTTCTCTCTCTGGTTTGATTTGGTTTTGGGGTATGCACGTGTGTTCTCTCTGAGGAGTCAGAACTAATAACCATTGGATCACAGTTTATCTTCAGGTCTTTAGCTCTCCTTCATTTTCCTCTCTTCCTCTTGCCACTGAAGTACGAGTGAGAGCCAAGAACTGAGAAATGTGAACGTTGACAGCCTTCGTTCAGTAGGAATGTACCAGGCACAAATGACACTCCCAGGAATGTGCTCGATGCCTGGGATTCAATGTGAGTATGATAGCTAATGTTATGTGCCAACTTGACTGAGCCATGTGCCTACACATTTGGTCAAACGTTATCCTGTGTGTGTCTGTGAGGCTGTTTCTGGATAAGACTAACTTTTGAACCCCCAGATTAATAAAGCAGATGCCCTTCCCCTGTATAAGTGGGCTTCATCCAATCAGTGGACGACCTGAATACAACAAAAAGTCTGACTCACCCACGAATAAGAGAATAAGAGGAACTCCCGCTGTCTGACTGCTCTCAAGCTGGGACGTGGCTTTTCTGGCCTTTAGACTGAAACTACATCATCAGCTCTCCTGGGTCTCTAACTTGCTACCTGCAGATTTGGGAACATGTCAGCCTCAATCATCGCTGAGTCCTTGTAATAAACCTCTGTCTCTCAGTCTTTCCCTCTTTCTCGCTCTTTCTTGCTCTATCTATCCACCCATATCTATCTATCCTATTGATCCTGTTTCTCTGAAGAGCTCCGAGTAATAGAGGGAATAAGGTACCCACGTCAAGAAGTGCTTCCCATGCCTGATTCTTGGTCTGCTGTGCTGGTTGCCCCTATGGAACAGGAGGTGGAATGCCACCGTAACATGGTCCCAAACTTTGCTGAACGTCAGCATCACTGGACTTGGAGAGCTTTTAAAAATCCCATGCCTAAATTGTATCCCAGACCCACTCGATCAGACATATGGGGTGGGACCCAAGTATCTGTGTAGTTTAAAAATCTCCAGGTAATTCAAATGTGTAGCAAACCATGGGCATTACTGCCTTAAAAATACAATTTGGAGATATTTGGTACATTTTGATGGTTGCAGCTAACACAGGAAAAGTTCTGCTTTTCAGCATATCGAAGTAACTCTGGATAATGATAATTACCCTGGATTGAGCACCTGCTATGTGGCCGGCACTAATGCAGACTTGACACACATTAGCCCTTTAGTTTCATTTTATGGACGAGTTAACTAGGACTCGGGGAGATTAAATGACTTTCCTGAAGCCACGAACATATGCAGAATCAGGATTGAAACCAGGCACAGAAGAGGGAGCCCACAAACTACCCACTCCACCATCATGTGCTGTCCCTACAGGTGGGGGACCCAGGCTTAACTTTATAGTTTTAGGAGTAAGAATGAGGTATTGGGGTCCAACTCAGTCCTATTCTTTCATGAGGCATTCCATGACTTCTCTGGTACTTCTGGATTTCCCTCTTCTCTCCTGAATGTACAACTTAGATTGGCTAATGGTGTGGTGTTGTCTTTTCAGCAAGCTAGATATTCCTCGGGAGTAGGGACTGTCTCCTCTTGTCTTCAACACTCTCCCTTGATACCTGGACTAGTGAGTTGTACATAGTAGGTGCTCACTAAATACTTCTGAATTAATTTTTATCTAGGCATTGGGCAGGGGCTTCCCAAATGTCTGACCACACAGTGCGGTAAAGTAGACTTACGGTATCAGACGAGGCAGAATGTAGTGCGAGTGGGAAGAACGGTAGTTAAGTGTGGGCACATTGGAGCCCATCCCTGGGTTTTGCACTGGCCCTTCCAGACTTGGGATTTTCCCTATCCAAATAGGGTCCCTATCCTTATGTTCTTCGGCAACTGAACTATGGGTCCTGTTATTTCTCTTACATATTTCGGGCAAATGATGTTAATGTTTGGTACCATAGAGGTTTTCATACTTGGAGAACTGCTCAGGTCCAGGAATAAGCCATTGGGATGACAGATTCCCATCAATTTTTCTTCTAAGAGGAGACCTAACATCATTTGATTATGGTAGGGGCTCTCACTTCAATCATCATTCTCTTTACTCCCTTTTCTCTCTTTTCGTCTGGAAGCTCTTGCCTACAGTCATGATAGAATCTCCAGAAAGAGCACGAGCACCGAGGTGCCTGGGTGGCTCAGTTGGTTAAGCATCTGCCTTAGGCTTGGGTCATGATCTCAGGGTCCTGGGATTGAGTGCCGCATCGGGCTCTCTGACCCGTGGGGAGTCTGCCTCGCCCTCTCCCTCTCCCTCTGTGCTCTTTCTCTCTTTCTCAAATGAATGAATAAAATCTTAAAACAAACAAACAAACAAAACCTCCCCTGAGCACTAGCATCTAGGAGACCAGAGTTCAGTGCTCGTCTCCATCGCCTACGTGTGACATGGGGGAAACCTCCTCAGTGTCCACTGTCTATAAAAGTCAAGCTATAACACAGTAGTGCAGTGAACAAACCAATACGTTGGTGTGAAAGCTTTGATGTTTTCAGAAGAGAAGTGTTCCAGAAATCAAAGATGACATCAGTATAGAGAAGTGTTCCAGAAATCTAAGATGACATCGGTATGGCTTTCAGGCTGTGGTTTACTGCAGGCAAAGAAAGTGTCAGCCTAAACACAGAGGTAAACTGAGGTCAACTCAAATGACCAAAAATCGGGTTTGTTTGGGAGTAGCAGAGGAACTAGAATTTGGGAAATGCAGGCTGGAGCAAACGGTTGGTGAGCCTGTGGAGAGGTTTGGGGTGGGCTGTATATTTAGGGGCAAGGAGTGCAAAGAGGGGAAATCGAGCCAGAGGTGAAGCAGTAAATTGATGGGTTTGAGGATGGGGAGAGAATCTTGACAGATGTTCATCTGACAGGAGATAAGTCTCGTTCTTCCGTCAAGCATGCATTTAATGGAAAGCGATCTCTCAGTTCTTAAAGTTCCGATTCTCTGAGGATACACGTGTGCGAATCTCCATTTCACACTGAAACCCTTCCACAGAAGTGCTCTGCCTGGATCAAGCAAACGCACCCCTGCTCCCCACTCACCCCTGCAGACTCTCCCCACTCACCCCTGCGGATTGTCTCAGGCTGTGTCCTGTTCTGCACTTCCGTGAATCTTTAGGAGGGATGAGGAGATTAGCAATAGAAAGAAAAGGACAAATTTGCAGCTCCGGTCATGAGAAACTCTCTCTCCACATCCGGATATTCGTGTTTTCCCTTTGTCAGGTAAGGAGTGTGTGAGGTGGTGCGTGTTGGCATGTATACGCGGGTTAGTGTATGAGTGAGCGTGTGGAGTGCCTGTGTCTATGTGTGTGTTGGTGTATCTTGTAGAGAAGGAAAATTAATTTGCCCTCTACCTTTCTAGGAAAATTGTAGGAGGGGGTGTTTTGTACTAAAAAGACAGATCAACAGAAGAAAAGCGAGAAGTTTAATATCATGTACATCTCCCGTATGCATGGGAGAACGCCAGGGCCCTCACTTTCTATACCTGCCCAGCTAAAGACAAGAGAAGATGTTGGTGGGGACAGGCCAGTTGGGGGAGATGACCGGGAAAAGCACAGGAAACTGGGGTAGGGCTGTTTTGAAGATTTAAGTCCTCGCTTTGTTCATTGCTGAGAGTTTCTACAGACTTATCCTCCTCTTCCTGGAACCAAGAGGAAGATGCCCTTCCAAATGGAGGTTTCCCTCATACACGTAAATGTCTCACAAAAGGGTCTTCCTTTTTCAGAGCTTCTCCCGTGTCTGGTGTCTGCTGTTTCTTAAACATAACCATCCCTTCCCTCTCCCTCAGCCCCTCTCGCTCAGGCTATCTCTCTCTCTCAAATAAATAAATAAAATCTTAAAAAAAAAAAAAAAAAGAATAACCAGCCCCAAATAATCCTTATGCCAAAGGAGCAGATTTTGGGGTGGCATATTCCACACCCCTTCAGTACATGCTCGAGTGTGTCTGAGAGTGTGGTGTGAATGTTTGTGTATGTGGTTGACAGTGTGAGCGTGCCTGTGTGGAAGTACGTGCCTCTGTTGTTCTGTGTGTGTATGTTTTTGTGTATTTAGTCAGAAGTTCAGGCCTGCTGCCAAAGCATACGTTCCTTTCCCCTTTTCTCACTTGCTTCGTGCCTGATGGGTTGCTAATAGGTTTGATTATTTTGCTCTGATGCTTATGAGTTTACTGGATTATGCGTCAGCCCCCACGGGGTTCTAGTCATTAGCGTCGTTTCCTGCAATGGCTGTTCACTTAACCGGAATCAGCGTAATCGTGGCAATCAAGTTTAACTGGAGATGCCTTTTGCTTTCTACTTCGGGAGGAAAAGAGATAAAGGTCCCATGAGAGAAAGGGTAGGATCTACGAATGCTCTGTACCCTGCCCAAGTGCTGGAGAACATCCGTCTTGGCGGTAATTACACCTGCCGCTGTCCTTGCTGGTCTCAGTGCTGACAGACCCCAAGGAAACAGGAACTCTGAGCCGTGGACTGGATCAAACTTAGCTGGCACATGGCAGATACTTGGGGTTTGTCGAATGAATGTAGTACAGTGGAACAGAGAGGGCTCCTTTGAAAAGAAGTTTTAGAAAACTATAGAAAAAAATCAACTTCCAGAAGCAGTGTTTCATTTAATAAGAATGAAGGTGTTAAAAACTATAATATGATTTTTGTTATTTTTTTTCTAAGACTCTACTTTTTTTTTTTTAAAGATTTTATTTATTTATTTGGGAGAGAGAGACAGCATGAACAGGGAGGAGGGGCAGAGGGAATGGGAGAAGCAGACTCCCTGCTGAGCAAGGAGCCTGACGTGGGACTCGATCCCAGGACCCTGAGACCATGACCTGAGCTAAAGGCAGACGCTTAACTGAGCCACCCAGGCGCCCCCATCTACTTTCTTTACATATTCTGAACTTCTGTAACAATAAAATAGTTCTGCTATGATATCATTTCAAATAAGTAAAAACCATGATTTAGCAAAATGTTTTTTTTTTTTTTTTTTTTTTTTAATGCTGTAAGTAAAACAAATATCTGAGCTCACATGCGGGGAAGGGGGGTGGGGCGCTGCGCCAGATCGAGGGTCTAGCAGCAGTGCTCCCTTTGTGGGCTCCGGAAACTTAGGAGGAGATGTGCCCCACTCTCCTTCAGTCGCAGGGATTGAGTCTGACAACCTGCATTCTCTCGAGTCTCAGCGCAAGAGGTAAGGCTCCGTAAGTGCTTGGGATGAGATCTGAAGCGGTGGCAAGCACAGCCCAGTGGAGCAGACCTATTTGCCTGAAATCAGTTCAGGGGATGATGAGTTTACCGAACTGTATCACTTATTGCTGCCATGAATTACCTGTTATTTATATTAATTACTTATAGTTTATAGTAACTTTTGTTTTACTACCACACAGCATATTTCCTTTGGGCCTATGCTTGCTGGAAGAAACAATTTCGTGTCCCTTTTGAATTTTGAATTGAATTCTATCATGATATGATTCAGGGCAAATAGAGTGGGATCATTTCTTCTGCAGAGTTTTTCAATACAGTCATCTGTCTTTTTAATCTCCCTCAATTCACAGAGCTTCGAACTGCTTTTTTTTTTTTTTTCCTGAGAAAGAGAGAGAGAGAGAGAGAGAGCCCTTGAGCATGGGAGGAGGGGCAGAGGGAGAGAATCTTCAAGCAGACTCCTCATTGAGTGTGGAGCCTGACTTGGGCTCCATCTCATGATCCTGAGAGCATGACCTGAGCTAAAACCAAGACCCCAAAGCTTAATGACAGAGCCACCCAGGCGCTCCATTACTGTTTTCTTTTCTTTTCTTTTCTTTTTTTAAAGATTTTATTTATTTATCCGACAGAGATAGAGACAGCCAGCGAGAGAGGGAACACAAGCAGGGGGAGTGGGAGAGGAAGAAGCAGGCTCATAGCGGAGGAGCCTGACGTGGGGCTCAATCCCACAATGCCGGGATCACGCCCTGAGCCAAAGGCAGATGCTTAACCGCTGTGCCACCCAGGCGCCCCTCCATTACTGTTTTCTTGAGTGGGAAAGAGAGGGATGGAGCCACAGCCAGGTTATGAAGAATTGGATTTGAGTTTGGGCTACATATAGGTGTCTGTCACCCATAGTGTGTGTTGTGGCCCTCTGCACATCTCCACACACCCCCTCACTCGTGTGCACACACACAAACACAGACACTTACATCCATTTCTATATAAGTCTCTTCCCCAGTCACACGTCACCTCTTTCAGAGAGCCACGTGATTTTTCTTGGTTAATCCAAGAAATGAAAAACTTGGCTTCCGGTGAATTTTCACATATTTATGACAATGGAAATTAAAAATAAAAATAAAGCTCAAGTACCCGCTTATAAAACAATGAGCTTTCAAAAGGAGCTCAGATTCTCAAATAAGAGGAATGTATAAAATTGGCCTTCAACTGGGCTGGGCTGGCAAAGCCTAAAAAATAAAAAACGATGAAGTGGAAAAAAGAGCAAATGGCTGAAGATAGTAGATGTACCTCAGAATTGGTTAGGAGCCCTGCGATTCTCTATACACGATACCTTGTGGAACCTTCTGGAGACTGGCATTTCCATTCTGCTATTTTGAATGGATACTTCTCCTGTTCTGACTTGATTTTGAGGGGAGCATACCTGGAACCTCACCATGTGCCTCGGCTATGGGGGACTCTGGTGGAAATCTCAAAGCAATTCGAGGCAGCAGCGTCTTCCTTCAGGGCGCCAGAAGTCAGTGCCCTCCTTCAAAGGTCCAATGGCTTCCCTCACACGTCGAACAAAAGGTAACGCCACTTACAAGGCTGGGACGTGCAGCCCGCACCCGGTCCTCAGCCTCTACTCCCATGGGGCTCCCCTCTGTCCCCACGACGGGCACCGTGGCCACAGGCTTTCTCTCACCCCCTCGCACAGGCCTGGTTCTTCCTCTGTCATGCCATGCCTCGCACTGGCTGCTTCCCCACTTGGAAAACCTTTGCCCCAACTTTCTCTTGCTCCTTGTTGTCCTTTGGACCTCAGTGAATGATCACCTCCTCAAAGTGACCTTCCCTGACCCCCCGCTCCTCACCAACCCCCACTAATCTCTCAGGCAGCACACGGCTTCTTTTTAATCGCGCTGCTCATCTCTGCGTGACATGAAAGACGGTTTTTTCCTATCTGCCTCACTCATCGCTGGATCGTAAGCTCAGTGAGAGCAGGAAACTCATCTCCCTGCTTAGCTGTGTCCTTGGCACCTAAGAGCTCCTGACCGAGAGTGTCCTCAGGAAGTGTTTCTGGAAACTGCACTTTATACCAGAGAAGCCTGAGCGTCTTATTTTTCTCAATATCCTGTCAGAGAGGCTGTGCCACATGTTTTATTAATTTTTTTTCTCTTTTAATGTTGGTGACAGTGGGTTTTGCCTCACAAATGTTTTGAATTCTTACATGTTCAAATTTATCCTTCATGGTTTCTCATTCTGATGACGTGATTAGAAAACTCTTCACATCAGAATTGTAAAAAGATCCACCTAAATTTTCTTCTAGTATTTTTATGCATTCGATTTACATTTAAATAATTAATCCACTCTGAATTTATTTTAGAATAAGACCCATGGTAAGAATCTAAATTAAATTTTATTCAAACTGCTAGCTAGTTGTCCTAACACCATTTATTGGAAAATTTTTCATTTCTCTACTGATTTGAAATGACAGCTTAATAATATGCTAAATTCCTCTGTATGCTTGTATCTTTGTCAGGGCCGTTTTCTATCCCGTTGATCTGTCAGTCTAGTTCTGCCCCCAAATCCCAACATTTCGGTTATCATAGCTTGATTATAGCATAGCTTCTAGTCTGGTAAGACAAGTGTCTCTTTCTCTAGCAACCCCGCCCCCCCCAGCATTATTTTCTTTTTAAAGGTTTTCTTTCTTCTCAAATTAACTTAAGAATTCTTTTGTCAATCTTTTTTTTAATTTCAAGTGGGATTTATTGGGGTTACTTGAGTGGAATTTATTATTATTTTTTAGGCTTGCTTATCTAAATATTTGGGCTGTTTCTTGATTGATTGTAATGGTTTGTGTCCTCCGGGACTTTATTTTCATTCTCTTCTTAAACCCGATGTTGTCTGGGGAATAAAATCTCCTTCAAGCCTTCCGCCCCATTTCTCTCATTTCCGTAGGTTTCCTATGGCTTGCTTTACTAACACTCTCTATACCCCACTATTTTCATCTGGGTTGAGTCAGGTGGAGCGAGACTCACAATGCTCTGAAGGTCTTGAGAGATTTTCTGTTTGAAAGAATGTCTAGAGCCTTCCACGATCGTCAAGGTTTTGGAAAGCAGAGAGGAGCTTGCCAGGTGCCACCCTGCAGGTCAAACAGTAATCCCCAGTGGGCATGTGCTCATCTCCTTGATGCAGGCAATTCGTTTGTCATGCTGAGTTTGTGCAAGTAAGACAAACATTCATTTTGAACTCACTTTTCAGATTGACTCGGAGGGCCTAGGCGTTGACAAGTAGCCACCTAACCTGAAAAGAGACATTATGCCAGGGCAAGTATTGCATGGGAACAAACAAAAGCAAGTAAGATTAACTTCTGTTGGTAAGCGCACGGGCTCTGGATTCGGACTGTCTTGTGCGATTGCTGACTCCATTATTCACCTGGCTGTCTCTTGGGCCAGATACTTCGCCTTTCTGTCCCTCAGTGTCATCATCTGTCAAAGCGGGGGCAATCATCATCCTTCCTGCACCGTTTGCTGGGAAGGTTACGTGTGATATGCCCTGTAAGTGCTGAGAACAGTGTCTTACTCAATACATAATGACGATCGTTTTACTTACCGTCGTTCCGTTGTTGCAGTGGACTGACAGGTCCATAGAATCAAGGAGTATCCTCCGGAATCTGGCAGAGCGCTCAACACGTAATAAGGCACCTCAGGGAGTGTTTGCCAAATTCGATCTCCTTCCTATTCTCGGAGTAGAATTTGCACCACAACAACCTATATTTACCCATGCATGTGTTTATAAACTTGTTCTGTGTGTTTTTAATCTTCTTTCCTGGGTCTTTGGTTCCTCTCTCTGCTGGCTCTTTCTCTCCCCACCCCCACCCCCAAGTATTCTTAATAACCAGCAGGAACAGTCCTGTCCCCCTCTGTCTGCTTCCATTCCTCCATGCCTTCCCGGAATTTTCCAGTGACCACCTACCCGATGGCCACGTTTGATGGCGATTTTCATTCCTTCCTTACCTGATTAGATCTATATGGATTGCACTAGGTCTCAAACTCCACGAGAGGAAGAATTTTATCTGTCTTATTCTTGATTGAATTCCTGGTGCTCAGAACGGTCCCTGTGCATAGTAGATACTCAATAAGTATTTTTTTTTAAAGATTTTATTTATTTATTTGATAGAGAGAGACAGCCAGTGAGAGAGGGAACACAAGCAGGGGGAGTGGGAGAGGAAGAAGCAGGCTCCTAGCGGAGGAGCCCGACGTGGGACTCGATCCCAGAACGCCGGGATCACGCCCTGAGCCGAAGGCAGACGCTTAACGACTGCGCCACCCAGGCGCCCCTCAATAAGTATTTGTTGAATGAATACATTTGTAAATAGGAATCACACTGTTGGTCATTCCCTTCTTCTTAAGACAGTCTTTCCATCTTCATCCATAGAAACATCACGCTTTCGTTTTCTTCTGGAGATTCCTTGGTTTCCTTCCTTTCTTTGTCCATCTCTCAAATGTTGGTATTCTTCCCAGTTCAGTTCTTGGCTCCCCTCTTCTCTTAAAAGGTTCCTGCAGGACCTCTTATATATCTATGTCTTCAAACACCGTCTACACAATACGGTGACTTTCACGTCTTCATATCTACCCAAATTAATATGAACATCTTTAGACAATTTAGTCAATTGCCTGTAGAACACCTTGATATCTCCCTGACATTTAAAAAATATTTCCCAAATGAAGCTTATTATTTTTTTCAGAGCTTTATGCTGCAAATGTAAAATAAAACAGTAAGTGATTAGTTGGAAGCCAACATATTGCCGTAGTTGCTTATAAGTGCTAATTTGGAGGGCACCATTTTGTGTGATAAACGGTCCTACTGACTGTGCCCCAGAATTGTGTGGACCTACTCAGTTCTGAACTGAGTGAATTGAAAGTGGGGTACTCCTGCTTACAAAGCAAGCACATTCTCTTCTGTGCAGGTGTAGACGGTCCTTGGCAATATGGTTATGTGGTTGCTGAAAGCTAAGACACGATCTCCATCATATGTCCTTAGGCAATCGTGGACCAACTGGAGACCACTTGGTGGTGGACCATTTTTGAGTTGGAAAGCATGCCCCCTAAATCCAAGGTTAGTTCCTCCTCCTTGCATTTTGGCACTCCACTTAACTGCGAGGGTTCTCCCCGGGGCGCTCACCTTAAACCCCTGCAGCCGGCTTTTCCGTCTCTGTGTGGCCGTCTGCTGGATTGCCTGGCCATCCCCGGGTGTGCAGCCTGTGTGACCAGGGCACGGTGGCTGCTGTTCATCCTCATTCATTCTGTTTCTCTGGGATCAGTTCTCCCCTTTGTGTTGGGACAATGTCCAGGATTGTCCGGGAAAGTCCTGTCCAGTTTCTCTCCGTCGCCCTGTCCTCTGTCATTGTTTTCCGCCAATTTGTCTATGTTCACCAAGGACGGGCTGGTCAGTGGTCCACTGAGCCTCGGTTTGCTCTTCTGGGCTCAGTGAGATTTGGAGCAAACCAAATCTGAGACTCGGTTTCCTCATTTGTGGAAATGAGATTGGACTCTTGTGAAGTTGGTGTCTGGCATCCTTTTCTGTTATGCAAACTATGTAACACTGGCAACAGACTGACCCATACGGTCAGAAGTTATCTACTGAACACCTGCTATAATGCGGCATTGTCTTAGGCGCTGCGATAAAGCAGTGAACAAAGCAGCCTTGGTTCTCTGTGGGGGGAGGGGTGTGACGCTTGGCTGGGGTTGCCAGGTAAGCAAGTGAACGCATGCGGATGTCAGGTGGTGATGAGAATGCCAGTACGGGTACTGAGTGGCTGATGAGCAGAGACCTCAAGGAAATGAGTGCTATTCAGAAATCTGCCTGCTAGCTGCTCAAAGACGGGTGAACCCCCCCCCAATCCATTCCATACTTTTCTCCCCTGTCAGTCTGTTACTGCAAGCCTATATCTGTGGACTTCCCATTTCTCAGCAAAGCTCTCCGAAAGGCAGAAAAGACAATGGGACAGGCTCTCTGCTTGCCATCATTCCCAGCTCCCCTCCAAACCTTCCAGGTCTTGAGCAGAGAGGAGGATGGCTGGTTGTCAGCTGTACCCTAAACCCCAGGCACAGCTTCGGGGACAGTGGAAGGAGATAACCTCACAGCAGGACAGCCTCCCCGTGTGAGTGCTCTCCTTGCCCCGCACGTAGCCCGCCGGAGCAGTTCCTGGGAGGAGACAAGTGTTGACACGGAAGACTGTAGAAAGGACTTGCCAGCTTGCTTCGTGGGGCAAACGGCTACAGCTGGGCGATCTGGCACCGCAGCCCTCCTCAGAACACTCCACCTGCTCGGCTCGGTGTGCTGGGAAAATCACATGTGACTTGTGCGCCCTTATACCTACTTTTCATTCCATGTCCCATTCCTAAGGCTTTTTTTGGAAAAGGATGATAAAGTAAAATGGAACTTCCTCTTGCCAAATTTATTTTCAGTACCCTTCTCTTCGCCTTATTTGGAGCTTCACTGCAATTTATACGGTTGACGGTGATTTGAACATAGCCCTGATCTGGTGAAGTTAATGGACATATTTACCGTCTAATTTTTCAGTAGTTCAGGAACAAAGAGGTAAGCTCTGAGAGGTCCCACTCTGCTTCACTTCCGTTGTGTGACCCATACCAGGAACCCCAAATACAACTAAGTAAGATAGAGTTGTGTTAGGAAGAAGGAAACTGCCCAGGTCTTCTGTTCCTGGAAAGAACCCCTGGGTGAACTACGAGTGGATCACTAGTGGGCTTAGGGTCACACAGACACGTACCTGACTTACCTGCATTGAGGCGAAACCAATTTAAGGAATCTTTTTTTTTTTTTAAAGATTTTATTTATTTATTTGACAGAGAGACAGCCAGCGAGAGAGGGAACACAAGCAGGGGGAGTGGGAGAAGAAGAAGCAGGTTCCCACTGCGGAACATGGAGCCCGATGTGGGGCTCGATCCCAGGACCCTGGGATCGCGCTCTGAGCCGAAGGCAGACGCTTAACAACCAAACCACCCAGGCGCCCCCAATTTAAGGAATCTTAGTACTCACTAGGTGAAATAAAACACTCAAATATCAAAGGAGATCCTCTTTCGCCACCTCATTTTTCAGAGCAAACATTTTGGGTGACTTTTTTTTTCCTCAGGTAGAGCAAACCAGTGAGAGAAAGGGCTTCCCGTTCGTGAGGTTGTCCTCGCCTGGCTTTCTCCTCTCAAATGTTCATAGATCCCAAAATGAACTAGCTGACGGTAGGGAGGGGACGTTTTATTTTCCAGTGGTAACTGAGGACAGGAGGAGGCGGCGAGGTGTAATTTAAAGGATGAGAACCGAGCCAAGGTCCTTGAAAAGATTGGGAGCTAGAAATTAATTGTAGGGAGAAGTAAATAATGGTATGAGCTAACATTTATTGTGAATGCCTTTACTGAACTATCATAATAATGAGCTATCATTTATTGCTTCGTGTGTGTAGGTAACATGGTGAGCGTTTTACAAGGGCTATTCGTTTTGTTCTCACAATTGTCTGAGATGGAGACAACAATCATCCCCAGTTTATAGATAAAGGAATCGAAGCAGAAAGATATTATATATAGCAGCTCCCCTCGTCTTATCCATGGGGTTTATACCAAGACCCCCAGTGGATCCCTGAAGCTATGGATAGTACCAAACTCTATTTATATTGTTTTTTTCCTATACATACAGACCTATGATGAAGTTTCATTTATAAATTAGGCATAGTAAGAGATTAACTACAATAATAATAAAATAGAACCATTATAACAATGTACTGTAATAAAAGTTACAGGAGTGTGATTCTTTCTCTCTCAGAGTATTTTAATGTACTGTACTCACCCTTCCTCTTGCGATGATGTGAGATGATAAAATGCCTACTTGATAAGATAAGTGAGGGGAATGACGTAGGCATTGGGACGCAGGGTGGATGGCTATTGACTTTCCCACTATGTGTCTGGAGGGTCATCTGCTTCCAGGCGGTAGGTAACAAACCACAGAAAGCGAAATCACGGATAAGGGGGCACTACTGTCACTTGTTCAAGGTCATGTGCCTAGTAAGTGGAATAGTTGGGAAGGTCCCCGGCTGGTTCCAGAATGAGCACTTGACCTCCAGGCAGCACCGCCTCATGGAATGGCTTTGGGGATGCTTGCTGTAAAAGAATAGCTCTTGACGGCTCCAGTTTTACCACAGTCCCCGATTCCTGATTCGCACAGGTGTGCCGTCCACACCCGTTCCACCTGCTAACCTCAGTGTGGGGAAAAGCAACAAGAGGCATCATCAGGCCAGGGGACAGGTAATGCCGTTTACCTGGAGTTTTTTCAAAAGTGATAGAATATTTAGTTTAATATTTCAGTGGCTTCTAATATCGACGGCTGTAGCTTGCACGAGATAAAATTTCTACAGTCCAGGCGTCATCGTGGAATGAGTGACAATGACAGATGGTCAGGGTTTGCTTAAGTCACTCCTGTTGGAGGAGGTCTCAGAGTCTGATTCAGAGGGAACTCAGTGTCTGGGAGAGCTGTGGGAGCGAGATGGATTTGTCTCCTCTGGTTTTATGTCTACAATAAGACAATGAGTGTATTTCCTTTGAGGAGGAAATAAAACAAGAAAACTTCCGACTTTAGAGATTCAAGATGTGGGCTTTCAAAATTTTACCAGAAGCTCTAACATGAAGTTGACAATTTCCTGTTCTCTGTTGCTGTTCCTTTCACTATAAAAATTCAGGTTTGAAAGAGGTATTACTAAATATTGGAGAGAGATATTAAAGAAATATCTTTAATACATATATAATACCTTTAATAAAGAAACTGATATAGAACTGATACTTTCTAAAAGAACTGAATGGATATTTAAAAGAGTAGAGATTTGGTAGAAAGTGAACATTTTCCCTCACCTGGTGTATGTATAAGGAGTGAGCATCCCGGTTAAAAGTCAAACCCAAAGAATTTTACAACCATGATGGGTAAAAACTATACAAACTACCATTTAAACTTGCTATCCATTTTATACCCAATTAAAATTGGAAATATCAGTATTTCTTTAGGAAAGACTATCCCTTTGTTCCAGAAGGATCGGTTAGAATATGCCATTTGATTACCAGTTTTTCAACAGGTTTTGAGTCAAAGTTCAGAAGTGTCATTAACTTGAATAAAAAGGTGTAAAAAAGTAAGTATATTGCTTGGTCATGTAAATTGTAATATATGGCTGGGTCAGAGCTATATTTATTTTGTTTTTTGATGCTCTGGAATTTTTCAGAAGAGAG
Organism: Ursus maritimus; assembly: GCF_017311325.1. Classification (NCBI taxonomy): domain Eukaryota; kingdom Metazoa; phylum Chordata; class Mammalia; order Carnivora; family Ursidae; genus Ursus; species Ursus maritimus. The sequence continues at coordinate 49,641,338 of NW_024424452.1, forward strand.
GAAATGGGGGACATAAATGTTTTTGGCTTTGTGTGAGTTTAGAGTACCCTGTGCTGCCATCTGTGGCATGTTCGCGTGGGGTCGTAGGTTTTGGCCAGAGCAATGACTGACAGGTAGGGAAGTGTCGATACAATTGTAGAAACGGCTTCAGAGCTATATTTATTTTGTTTTTTGATGCTCTGGAATTTTTCAGAAGAGAGGAAATGGGGGACATAAATGTTTTTGGCTTTGTGTGAGTTTAGAGTACCCTGTGCTGCCATCTGTGGCATGTTCGCGTGGGGTCGTAGGTTTTGGCCAGAGCAATGACTGACAGGTAGGGAAGTGTCGATACAATTGTAGAAACGGCTTGCCTCCACGCTGTTCACCGCTCGATGGTGTAGGCACATTCAGCACAGGTACCCCTGGGGGAACATTTTGTCCTAACTGTAGGGTTATTTTCAAACAAATGACTAAAATTTGAGGAAATGTACTAATGTTTTGATATCATATTTTGATAAGATTGTCCTTCTGGGTCCAGAGGATGAGGCCACACTTCCTGGAGATTCCCTGGATGAGTCA
>NW_024424452.1:49641900-49717849 GCF_017311325.1 Ursus maritimus
AGAGGGCATTTGCATCATCACGCATTCTGAGTGGGGGCAGAGACTGAGGCGAGAAATGGGAATTTGTGATGGCGTCAAGTGGACATTTTTCCCATGTGGGATTTGTAGTCCCCGTAGGGGGTGTGAATTTTGAAACACAGATACATTTGGTACCCTTGCGAGGGTGGGATGACATAACCCAATCATTCACTCATTTATCTAATTTTCAAAAAATACATGTGGATTGCTATGTGCTAGGCACAGGAATACAACAGTGAAACAGCAGACAGAGTCCCCATCTTCAGAGAGCTTTGGTCTAGAGGGAGAGATAAGTATTAAATGAATAGTCTTTTAAATTAATTAATTAATAATCAATTGTAGTGAAATACACATAATGTCAAAGTTATTGTCTAACTCCTTTTTTAGGTGTACACTCCAGTGACGAGAGGTCCATTCCCGTTGGGCACTAGTTACCATCATCCATCCCAGAACTTTTTCATCTTCCCAGACTGACACTCTGTACCCATTAGGCAATAATGTCTCATCCCTCCCTCCCCTCCACACTCTGGAAGCCACCATTCTACTTTCTGTCTGTATAAATTTGACCTCCATACGCATCTCCTGTAAGCACAGTCACAGTGTTTGTCTTCCTGTGACCAGCTTAGTTCACTTCAGATAAAGTCCTCAAGGTTCAACTGTATTATACCATGTGTCCAAATCTCCTTCCTTTTTTAAGGCTGAATAATATTCCACGGTGTGTGCAGACCACATTTTGTTTCTCTGCTCATCTATCGAGGAACAATTATGTTGCTTCTGCCTTTCGGCTAACGTGAATAATGCTGCTATGAACATGGGTGTGCAAGTATTTCTTTGTGACCCTGTTTTCCATTTTTTGGGTAACAAATGTCTTTTTAAATATGGAAAATAAAACATACCTGTGACATATGAAATCAAAGGACACACTGAGCAGTGAATGTAAAAAGGCCACTGTTGTCTGAGTAGTGAGAGGCTCATCACGACAGGTTCCTGGAAAAATGGCCACTTAAGACGGGGCCAAGATTAGCCCAGAGTTAACCAGGGGAGGGAATAGGAGGGAGAGCGTTCCAGGTGGCTGGGGGAGCAAGCCCAGCATGGAGCACTCGAAGAATCTCCTGCGAGGATTGATCGGGAAGTCCACAAGAAGGTTAAGATTTCCCAGGAGCTGGACCTGTTGGCTCTGGGAAGATATGCAAACCTGTTTTCCCGGTTATGTTCATTTCTTTATTGTTGGACGTTTAGTAAAACCTTTTCAGAAAGTTGTATTGTATCTCAAGAATCACAAGCCCAGGCTAACAGCACATCAAATTATTGTCGAGTATGTGTGAATCGTGTTTAAGTTTGTGGCTATTAGAGGAGTCGAATACAGTGGCGAAGTTACAGCTATAAAAATTGGACATAGGGGCGCCCGAGTGGCTCAGTCGGTTAAGCGTCTGCCTTTGGTTCAGGTCATGATCTCAGGGTCCTGGGATGGAGTCCCACATCCAGCTCCCTGCTCAGGGGGGAGCCTGCTTCTCCTTCTCCCTCTGCCCTTCTCCCCTGCTTGTGCCCACCCCACCTGCAAATAAATAAATAAAATATTTCTAAAAAATTGGGCATATACTTCATTGGGGATGAAAAGCTTGAATCTTGGCCGCTTGGGGTGTGTGTGTGTGTGTGTGAGAGAGAGAGAGAGATAAGTGTGTAAAACACACATATAATACTCAGTATGTCTTGTTAATCAATTAACCACCGGGGTGAGGTCGTCATGGTAAAGGGTAAGCAAGCTGGAGCCGTGTGTCCTTGCCCAGGGAAAGGAGCTTCCAGTCAATGCTAACGCATTAAAAAAATCAGACTGTGCATGTGAATAGAGGATTCTGTGGTAGCATTTTAGGAAAAGGTTTTAAAAATACCTACTTGCAGGTCTTTTTTCAACCATTACCTGGTAAAATTCCCATCTCTACCCATCCTGTTCATCAGACCATATACCCTGTAAAAATAAAACTCAAGGAACGCCTGAGTTGCTGAGTCGGTGAAGCGACTGCCTTCGGCTCAGGTCATGATTCCAGGGTCCTGGGATCGAGTCCTGCATTGGGCTCCTTGCTCAATGGGGAGCCTGCTTCTCCCTCTGCTTGTGCTCTCTCGTACTCTCTGTCTCTCTGACAAATTAAAAAACAAAAACAAAAAAACCTCTGCCTTTGGCCAGTGAATATATTTGTAGGAATCCTGATACATTTATGAAAGTGGGTGCATAAGATGTGGTCTACGTACTACAAATGATTTGAATGCATATAGGATTATGTTTTCCTAGTTAACAGACCACTGGAGATTCGAGGGTACAGAGAAATGAGGTGTATTACTGCTTGATGAATCTCAGACAGGGAGTGTCCTACCAAGAGCGTGAAACACCTCGTTCATTAGCAACACAGCCTTATGAGCGGTTCCCTTGCAGGAATCTTCCATGGACCCACAGGTGGTCTCTGTAAATGCTAACACACACTTTTTTTTAACCACTTCTGGCATGATTTCTTTCTTTCTTTTTTTTTTTTTTAAAGAGTTTATTTATTTATTTGACAGAAAGAGAGACAGCCAGTGAGAGAGGGAACACAAGCAGGGGGAGTGGGAGAGGAAGAAGCAGGCTCCCAGCAGAGCAGGGAGCCCGATGCGGGGCTCGATCCCAGGACCCTGGGATCACGCCCTGGGCCGAAGGCAGACGCTTAACGACTGATCCACCCAGGCGCCCCTTGGCAGAGTTTCTAAAATGCATTGCACATTTCCTTATTGTCTTAAATGTTAGCAGATATTTGTGACATGGAAGAAACAAGCTTATTTGAGGTAAAAATGGCTGCTGGTGTCACTTCTCTCTGGGAATTACCTGTACTGTTGTGGTGGGTGAAGGGATAGACCCAGGCTGTTGTATCTGTTGGAGGGTTGCGGTCCTCTCCAGTCACACAAGATGAAACCAGGATTGTCCACCTGACTCAGGCCAGTCCCACAGACCCGCACTGTGAGATTCAGGTTTGGGACACACAGACACTGCAACAGACTGGTGAGGAGAGGCTGGCTGAATGGTGCCCTAACTCTGTCAGGGATGGCGAGCTACCCCCGGCCAGACAACACTCCCGACCGGCAAGCTGAGGTCCCAGGGGAAGAGAGAGCAGTCAGTCGTGGGAATGCAGACAGGAGATGAGGTCCAAGCTAGTGGGTCCTGACGCATGCTCCCCAGGTTGCTCTTTGCACCTGTGACTCCTTCTGCCTGGATTTCCTTTTCTTCCTCTTGCATCTGCCACGCGTGCAGTTCTACTAAGGCTTCAAGGCCCGGATCAGGTCACATTGTCTTCAAGGCTTCCTTGGATCACTGAGCCGAGGGAACCTCTCCCTCTCTCGAACTCCCATAGTGCTCTATGAACCCGCTGATGGCTATCTGCTGTCGGAGTCATCTACACATGTTTCTTCTACCTGGTAATTGACTACCAGCCTCTCACAAGCAGGCTCTCTTTTGAAGTCAAATCTCCCATGTGCCTGCACGGGACACAGGACAAAATAGCTGTTTCTTAAATATATTTAAATGAATGAAAGCATGAACATCTCATCAGCTACAAGAATTCGGGATCAATATTTTCGGCTTATCCTAAATCTCACCATAATTGTATAAAATTATGTGCTCAGACATGTTCCTTGTCTCCATAGCCGCCATCTTTAAAATAAACCCTATGTGGTTGTCCCACCGTAATAGGCCACGGTTTCCCGTTTCCCCTTTAACCTCGTAATAAGAAATCCTAACATCGTCTGATTTTTGAGCCGGTACTATCTTCCTGTTTCCAGAGTAATCAGGCAGGTCCCAAAGGAGCCCAGCACCTGCCTGAGGCACTCCTGGTGTTGGGATCGGGGTGGGGAGGATGCAGGGTAATGAGCAAAGTCTGGGCTGGGTGACTTCGCCATTCTTTCCCATCAGTCACTCAGGGCTCTGTCGAGGAAAGGGACCAAATAAGTGGCAGCATTGCAGGCAGGTGATGAGGACAGAAGAACTTTGATTTGCTCCCTCTCTTACTTGATTTAAAAAAGCAGGAAAGGAGGAAGCAGGAAAAAGAGAAAAAAAAAAAAAAAACACCCAAACTCTCTCAAGCTGCTGAGCTACTGACGTCCTTGCTTTCCCCGTGCAGCATTAAGCGCAGGTCAAGTGCGTAGTGAATGCGTAAGCAGGAATACTTAATATGCGTGATATAACTATGTGGTGTTGGTTCACTGATTTGCTAATGTTACTCTGCACATCTCTCTCAAAGGAGCTATCCCAGTGAAATGAGATTTTAATAAAAGGAATCTGTATGGTATATTGTTGAACATTCAGGATACTGTCTGCCTTCCCCAGTGATACTGGGCTGAAAACACGATTCTATTTGAAAATATGATGTTTAGATATAAATGGAATTCGCCAGAGCAAAATAATTTCTCCCCAGGATCAATTGAACACATGCATTTTATTAGGCTGTCCTTTTGCAGGACATTTTTTGTTTGCTTGTTTTTTTAGGTCGGTTCTGTTCATTTGTTTGGGTTCTTTCCTCCAGCTGTTCCATAGGAGCCTTGTGCTCCAAAGGTGAATCGTTCTCGAAAATTCAGCAATCAGTAATTTAGTGGGGTTCAGGAAAGCTCACTGCAGCCTGCTGTTTGGCTTGCAAATCTCCCTGGATGCCGTCGCTTCCACAAAGGTAATGCACAAGCTGCCGCTGAAACCAATCTGACTCATTTAACACCAGCATGCACACTGAGAGCAAGGTGGACATCAGGACGATTTTTGATTTCCCCTCTCCTCCCTTTCTGACTACCGGCCCGGATGAACAATTTCTTGGCTGTCAAGGTGTAAGCTGTTGCTGGTCTCCTTGTTAGAGTCATTCAGAGCAGTGTAATGCTGACCTTTGAAGAGCTCGGCAATCCTTGTAGACATTATCTAAATGAGTGCTCACACCCAGGTTTTGGAGAGGGGCCCAAAACGTCAAATATCTTTCTAGCCAGCAGAAGCACATCGGAAGCTGTCCCTCCAGCAGCCTCATTAGAAGATGGAGACCTGCGATGACTTAATTTCCATATCTCAGCCCTCTGACCTCCGCATCCTTCTGTGTGTGTGCGAGAGAGAGAGAGAAAGAGAGAGAGAGATTGAGAGAGAGAGAGGAGAGAGAGAGAATGTCCTAGTTATAGCAGAAAAAGAGGGAAAGATTAAGGAAAGAAGAAGCTTTGACACTTTTGCTCCAAGTAAGATTAGGTCACCAGTAAGTTCCTACCTGTCCTCAGGAAAGAGGACCAGAACCAAGGAAAGAGCTGGAGACATGAATTTGGGTTCTTTCCTATCTCCAATCCATTCCATAACCAATAGGTTGCTCCTCTGCCTCTTCAAGCCTCTACTCTCTTCCCTGCACGTGGGGATAACTGAGCACGTGCCTCTTGCCATGCATGGGTTTGCTGGGTAACAGCCGGGAGGGGCTGGGTGGGGGAGAAAGAATAATCTCAGAGGGGACATAGCAGGGATGCTGAAAGCCTGGAAAGTCAGAGAGAGAACATGAGTGACTACAGAGTGGTGTTTCAGAGAGATGGAGGCGAAGAGAACCGAAGATGATCTCTGACCTCAAAGGAAATCAAAGCTGGAGGTGTTGCTAGGTTACCAACCCCACCCAACATGGGTAGTAGATTTCAGAGTGGAATCGTAGGTCCTGCTGTGGAATTGCTAGGTCCTTCCGCTGGTTTATCAATTCCTGAACAACCCTTGTATTAGAGATTCTCCCACCACAAAGACCTAAGACCTGACAAGCGTGTCCAGCCACAACTACACAGCCAGTCGGGCATCCTGGGCACAGCGGAGCCATCTTGACTCATAATCCAGCTAATGGGGGAAGGCTATGGGGCACCTGAGCACAATTCCCAAGATGTCTCACTGAGTGCACATGAAGGGGGATTCCACGTTATGGGATTCAGGGGAGGGCGGCAGCTCTCAGGAGATGACCAAAATGGGGCCGACTCAATGTTTGGAGAAGAGTGGCATACAAGGTTATTTAATAGAGCTAAGTGCTGGAAACCAAGACCAAGGAAGAAATATAGCTTTAGAAACTGGAGACCTGGAAGGGTTAGAAGGTGTGGGAATGACAGCAGGTAAGTCTATTTAAATATTTTAGTCCTTAAATTTTGTTTATTTCTTAATTTCCCCATTAAAATGTAAGCACCAAGAAGGCATGGGTTTTTGTTTGTGCTGTCACTTGCTGTGTTCCCAATATTTAGAATAAAGCCTGGCATCTAGAAAGTCCCCTGCAAATATTTGTTAAATGACTGATTCCAGATTGTTCACGAGCTGGTGGGTGTGCTTGTGTGTGTGTGTGGTGGTGGTGGTGGTGGTGGGGCAGTCTGCATCTTCATGTGATGAAACATGGTTCCCTTGAGGAGCAAGGTCCTTCTGTGCCTGGCAATCCAGGTGGGGCAATCTTTTCTGCCATGGGGCTGCCATTCTTTGCATTGATTTCATTGGCCAAGTTGATTTGATATATGGTCACTGTGGCTTATAGTCATGCTTTTGAATCAATAACTATTAAATAAAAGCAGGCAACATTCAGATTTGAGTACAAAGGAGGAATTTGGGGCAGCAAAATGGTTTTATTTTAATTCGCCTCCAGTCTTCTACCAGAGAGTAACACGATGTCAATAACCAGGAGAGAGAAGGGAGACCCAGAACTGCCGCCTGGTGAGTTCCCAAACTGGGTACCCTCCTACCACTTTGACACACCAAGAGATGGATATCATGTACTTATTCCTGGTTGTGTGTTTGTCTTGCCCTAAGGGAGCTCCCTGTTGATGAAGGGGGCAGGGTGCTTGGGCACCCTAGGGCTGTCATACCATAGGGACCACTTTGAGCCTAAGTTAACAAATCTTCCAAGTTCCAGAATCCTGAGAACTGGAAGACCTCCATGGACACAGAAGAGGGTGATAGCGGGAGTCCTCACCTAGACACTGTCTGGGGCCTCTGTCTCTAATTCCTTCTCTGTCCTGGGGGACATCATGGACCTCTCCAGGCTTCTGTTTTCTCATCTTCAGGATGGACATAGCTGGTTTCAGAAGGATTAAGTCCATCAAAGCCAACTGCGATTAGCATTATCACTTGAGGGGGTGTGGGCGAAAGGGTTCTGTGGACGGTAGCCCCAGCATGAGCATTCTGAGGGGATATCATGGATCCTGAGGGAGTTGTCCTGGTGATCTCTGGATAGAGTAACCACCACTGAGCTCACTGTGAACGTGACAGAGCAGGAAATACTGGGTAAATCTGAGGTCTCCTCGGCCCCAGCCACCCGCCCAGACCTCTGGTGCAAGCTGTACGCACACAGTGGCAGGTGCCCACAGTGTCAAAGGCACTGAAAAAACCTTTTTTTAAAAAAAGATTTTACTTATCTGAGAGAGAGAGAGAGAGAGAGCAGAAGCAGGGGGAGTGGCAGAGGGTGAGGGAGAAGCAGACTCCCAGCTGAGCAGGGAGCCTGACGCAGGGCTTGATCCCAGGACTCTGGGATCACAAGCTGAGCCAAAGGCATATGCTTAACCCACTGAGCCACCCAGGCGCCCCAAAAGTACTTTGTTTTTTAAAGCTAAGCTTCAGTGTGAAATCGCTGTGCTGGTCTCCTTACCGTGCCCCCCCCCAACAGTCACAGAGCCCCACTCAGTAGAAACCCCCCTCATGAGAGCCCAAGGCAATCCATTTTAGAAAGATCCCCAGAAACGGCCCTGGTCAGCCCCACAGCTTGGGCTGCTCTCTGCTCCCAGCTGTTCTGCGGTCCCTGCGAGCTGGGTTCTGGCTCCTCCCGTGTCACACTATTTTTAAAGTTGTTACTATTTTGGATGTGACTGTTGATATTTTCTTAGAAAGTTACCATTTTTTCTTGGCAGTATACATCATTTCTTTCCTTAAATGTCATTGCATTACAGCCAGGGTCTAGAATGTCTCCCAGCACAACTTCTCCCCCAGAGTTACACAGGAAATCAGTGGGAAAACAGGATCGCTTCTCAACTGTTTTTTTTTTTCTCTCTCTCTCTCTTATCTGAAAGATGGATTCTTGCCACTTTTCTGATCTATGACCTGTAGCATATGTTTAAATTCTGGATCTTTCCATCTGCTTTCTTATCACATGAAAACACATAGGAGCTCAGGGCAAATTTTAGAGACAGGACAGGGGTCATCGTGACCATTTTACAAAGGAGAGAATAGAACCTTTATATGCTGAGCGACTTTTTCGAAGTTATCAGCTAGTGAGCAGTGAGGTATGGAACCTCAGGTGTCCTGGTGTCCTGGTGGCAGAGGAGGTGGTGGTGTGAATGTGTTTCACTGTACTGCATGCCATCAGTATGTATCAGGAAGTGGCTTAGCCGAGTTAAAGCTGTAGGCTTCTGGAGAACCGCTTGGTTGCGACTTTGGACACATAGCATATCTGTCTGCATCGGCTTCTTCATCTGTCAATGAGGATAATAACTGCACTTTTCTGAATGAGGATAATAAGAGGACCCCTCTTCTACTCATGTATAAAATGCCTAAAATGGGGCACAGCACATATTAAGCACTTAGTGATTAATTGTTAATATTTTAACATTTTACTACTCAGATTTTCTCCCATTTGAATTTATTTTAAAAATTTAACTTTAAGAGCAGTTAACCATCGGACTTCGGCTCAGGTCATGATCTTGGGGTTCTGGGATCAAGCCCTGTGCTGAGCCCCACATGGAGCCTCCTGTTGAGCTCCGTGCTCAGTGGGGAGTCTGCTTGTCCCTCTCCATCTTCCCCTCCCACCACCTGTGCTCTCTCTCTCTCAAATAAATAAATAAAATCTTTTAAAAATGTAACTTTTATCTTATTATATTTTATTTCATCTATTTATCTTTATTAAACATTTGATTTGGGCATTTTGAATGTTAATGGTCTCATCTGGATCAAACACTCGAATGATCAAAATGTATATTCTTACCATTTTCCCTTTCACTCCTGTTTCCTATCCTTCCCAGTGTCAACTCCTGTCCTCAGAACAGCACCACTGTTACTAATTTCTTTTTGTGTACTTGCCCAGGGATTTTCTCCGTATATCCAGTGAAATACGAATATTTAACTTCTCAGACCCACAAACATTTACATGAACGGTAACTTACTCTGCACGTTGCTTTGTGTCTTTATTTTCTTTCTTAGTACTAGGCTTGAGGTTATTTCTATCCCACGTACTTAGAGCTTTCTTACATTTTTCTTTTCTTTACCCTGTATTGAATTTTACACCTGCATTCTGTCGCATTGTATGAATGCGTCCGTCTGACGGAGGTAAGCTGTTTCCCATCTTCTGCTATTATTACAAACAGTGATGGAATGAATGACTTTGCACCTATGTTATTTTGCATGAGTATATCTGTAACATGAATTGGACAGGTCTCAGCCTCCAAAGAGTGTGTTTGCTTCCAATTTGATTAGTACCATTAGCCAAATTGCCTTCCATAAGATGATACTAATTCACACTCCTCCCAGCCACATAGGAACCTGTGAGTGAGCACTTCCCCACAGCATCACCCACACAGGAACAATTATATCCCGACTTTAAATAGACGTAGGGAAATTGATACGTTATTGATGCTCTGTATTCGTGTTTTCCTAAAAATATGGTTTGTGGAGTCACGTGGTTTAGTCTTCGGTCATTGCAGGTTTTTTTTTTTTAAAGTGTTTTATACATAGCATAGCCCTTGCACATTTGTTAGGATACTTATTCCTAGATATTTTATCACATTTTGTTGCTGGTATAAATGGGATCTTCCAGTCTCTTTTCTATAATCTGTAGGTGTTTGCATGTGTGTAAGTCATTGATTTCTGCATATTAATTTTGTCCTCCATAGCCTCGCTGAGTTCTCTCACATATACAATGCATTTTCAGTTGATTCTCTTAGATTTTCTAGATATACAATGATAGCCGCAAACACTGAAAAAATTCCTTTATTTTTCCATTTTTTTTACCCTTCTCTTGTCTGCTTCCATTGGGTAGTAATTTATTACAATGTTAAACAATAGTGGTGAAGTGGTATTTCTTTTATCCCTGACATCGGGGGAACACGTGTGGTGCTTTCTCATTAAGTATGGTGATGGTTATTGGGCTTATCTTATAAATCTGTATCGACTAGAGCTCTCCATAGAAACAGAACCAGTAAGATGGTTCTGTTTCTAAAAGATTTATTATGAAGAATTGGCTTATGCAACTGTGGAATCTGCAAGCTGGAGACCGAAGAAAGCCAGTGGTGAAATTCAGTCCACATCTGAAAGCTTGAGAACCAGGGGAGCCAAGGATATAAATCCCAGTCCACATATATACGTTTTTTCTGACATATGTACACACGTATACGTATAGTATGTGTCTTTTTCTATTCTTATCTTGAGTGCCTTTTATCAATTCAATTATTTGAGTAATGTCGAATACCTTTTCAACATCTGAGACGATTATTTGATTTTTCTCTTTCAATGTGCTTAAGATAAATTTTCTTAATATACTTCCCAATATTAAACTATCCCAGAATAGTTTCACTTTCTGGATTTTATCCCACTTGCTTATGGTGTATGTATGATTCTTAATGTCCCACTAATTTGTTTTTGTTGTTGCTTATATTTTATTTGGGATTTTATCTGAATGAGTGTCTAAATTAATAAATGTTATCTTTTTTGGTGTACTGTTGGTTTCTGTTACCAATGTTGTGTTTACTTTTTATAATGAATTTAGTAATTTTCAAATTTGGATTTATTTACTTGGAACTGAGCAAAAAAGTCTTTTGTGATTATTTTTTTTCTTCAGTTCCTAAAATATTTCCCACAAACTAGTTTTTATTGTTTTTATAAGCTCTCCAACTTTTTTCTTGATTAGGCAATCTAGTAATCGACCTAGTTTTTGCTTTTGCTTTTTGGTTTATTGTTTGTTTATTTTTTTCTAAGATCCAAACTTTTGAATCTGTTTGTTGGTTCTACTATTTTTCTGTTTTTTTTTTTCTGACTCATTGATTTCTGCTTTTATCTTTACAAATTCTTCCTTATTGTTCCCTTGAGGGTATTTTGTTTATTCTCTTTCTACCGTCTTGAGTTGTATACGTAACTCATTTATTTTCATTCTTTCTTACTTTCTGATATATGGATAGGACGTTATCAATCTATAAGAATTAGAGGATATATGGACTCTGAGAAACAAACTGTGGGCTTCAGAGGGGAGGAGGGTGGGGGAATGGGATAGACCAGTGATGGGTAGTAAGGAGGGCACGTATTGCATGGTGCACTGGGTGTTATACGCAAGTGATGAATCATGGAACTTTACATCAGAAACCAGGGGTGTACTGTATGGTGACTAACATAATATAATAAAAAATATTATTATAAAAAAAGAATTAGAGGATATAAACATACACACTTTGAAGGTGTAACATGTCATATGTACCAACAAGTATCCGTTCCCTTCCCTCTCTCCTTGGTGTCTTCCGCAGTATTAGGCACCTACTGTGTTCTCAATAATTATTCAATTCCACAAATGCAAAGTAAACAGATCCATGGCAGAAGAAAGTGCCCCCTTTCTTGCCCTTCTACCCTGCAATCCAAGTTTGGTTGCATCATAGCTGGTAGTAAGCCCATGGGCTTTTGCTTCAGCAGAAGCACTGGAATACTTTAGCCAAGACGATTCCCTCGCCAGCCAAGAATCCTGAAGATTGGCTGCTTGATTTCTCAACAGAAAAATATTTTGATAAACTGTTTGGGTTGGCAGCAATGCTTCCAGATCCCTTGCCCGAGGGCACAGGGTTTAGGTCCCTCTGTAAATCTGTCCAATAACAATGACAGCTTGTATTATACAGGACTTAGTTTGGAAGAGTCTGATGTTCTGAAACAGACTGTCTTTCACCCTTTTACCATCCCAGAGAGGCAGAAGGAAGAACACCAGGGACATAAGGAGAAACTAGAATCCCAAGTCTCTTGCTAAGAGCTTTTATCTCTGGTCTGCAATGGTCTACAACCTTTTACACTAAATATGGTTATTTAAAAGAATATACACTATTATATATTATTATTTAATATGTCTGTGTGTGTGTGTGTGTGTGTGTGTGTGTATAAAATCAGCTTTGAGGCATAATCTATATGCAATTTACCAATTTTAAGTGCACAATTCAGTGAGATTTAACAAATGTATACAATTATGAAAGCACTGTAATCATCCATTCCAATCATCCCAAAGAGAACTCTCTTGCCCCTTTGCAGTCAGTACAATTACCTAAATTCCTTGCAACCACAGAAATAGCTCTTTCTTATCAGTACACTTGGGCTTTTTTTAGAATTTCATGCAAATGAAATCGTAGAGTGTGTAATCTTTGTGATTGCCTTCTTTCGCTTAGCACCAGTTCCTCTAAAATCCATCCATGTTGTTGTGTCCACCCGTGGTTTGTTACATTCTCATGCTAAGATGTATTCCATTGTGTGGATATACCAGTTCGTATAAACATTCACCAGTTGATGGATATTTGGATTCTTCACAGTTCCGGGTATTTTAAATAATGCTGCCATGTACATTCACATAAGAATCTTTTTGTGAACACACGTTTACATGACTTTTAGGTAAATATCTAGAAGTAGAGTTGTGGTCATATGATATGTGTATATTTAACTTTATAAGAAACAAATTATTTCCCCATATGGCCGTACCATTTTCATTCCCACAAGCAAAGAGAGTTCTAGTTCCTCCACACCCTCATCAACACTTAACTTTAGCTATTCTAATGAGAATGAAGTGGTATCTCATCGTGGATTTAATTCACATTTCCTTAACAAACAATAGTGTTGTGAATCTTTCATGTACTTTGCCATTAGCATATCTCCTTTGGCGAAGTGTCTGTTCAAATCTTTTGCCAACTTTTTCGTTGGGTTGTCATTTTATCATTGAATTGTAGGAGTTCTTTATATATTCTGGATACCAGATTTAAATTAGATGCATGTTTTGCAAATATTTTTCTCGATCTGTGGGTTGCCTTTTCATTTTATTAACAGTGTTTTTGAAAAGCAAAAGTGTTTGATTTGGACAAAGTTCAACTTATCAGTGTTTTGTAGTGTATGCTTTATATGTCCTATTTAATAAATCTTTGACTAATCCAAGTACACAAAGATTTTCTCATCTATTTCCTCTAGAATTTCATAGCTTCATCATTATATTTAGGTCTGTGATCCATTTTGAGTTAATTTTTATATATTATTGAGGTAAAGGTCAAGGTTTATTATTTTCATATATAGATATTCAAGTGTTCCAGCATCATTTGTTATAAAAATTGTCAATTTGCACCTTTTTTGAAGATCGATGATCTTAAATGTTGGGTTCTTTGTGATTATCTATATAGATACTGGGTTGTCTGCAATACAAGTGAATTTTTCTCTTCTTTATTTTACTGTATGTTTTTATTTATTTTTCTCCCGTTATTAAACTGGCTAGGACCTCCAGTACAATGTTGAATAGAAGTGAGGAGAGCAGGCATTTTGGCTCATTCTCAGATTTAAGGGGAAACATTCAGTTCTTCGTCGCCAAACGGGCTTTGTTGACACGGAAGAACTGAAGGATGTTTAAGGCAAGATGTTTGTGAGGAGGCCCAAGCAAGCCCATGCAGAGAGAGGACATAGGTCCCAAATCGTTCTGCCACCATAAGAAGAAATTCTCTGACACGCTTTTGTGTCCCTCTTGCCCCCGATTTATGACAAATTAGCCCCTACTCCTTTTCTAAGCTGAGACCTGGAGAAGCTAGTTCAGTATCCCCAGGTCACCTGGGAATCTAGTGGTGGAATGAGGAAAAAATTCCAGATAAAAAATTTCAGGCTCTTCAACTCTGAAGCTGGGCTGGGTCATCATGAAAGTCTATGAGCCTGTTTGGAGATTTCATCTCTAGGCAGCTCCCACCCTGCTCCCTAGGAGAATTTTAGGTACCCTTACCCTGCTTCATCTCCTGTAGGGGACCAGGACAGGCGATCCCGAAATGTGCCACAATGGCATATTGATTATTTTGAGTTGAAGCTACTTGGGAAATGGCTGCTGCAAGAACACTGAGACCCTCCTCTGCCCTCTGAAAGCAGGAAACAGATCTCCCACGTGAAAGATACCTTCTCTGTACTAAGAAGTAAAAAGACATCCTTATCGGCAGAGATGGGCACTTCAAAGCTGAGAAAGCTGTAGAAACAAACCTTGATCCTTTTTACTGACCTACTACTTCAGCCCAAATTCTGCTTAGAATTCCTTACTAATTAAAGCTCTCAACATCTGTCAATTACTCATAAATTTATTCTCTCTCTCGCAAATGTATAACAACTGCTTTGATCATTTCTTTGGGTCTCAATTTCATTGTACGGCCTCTGTGCACATGTAATAAAACTTTTATTTTTTCCTATTAATCTGACTTGTGTCAATTTAATTTCTAAGCTAGCTGGAAGAAATTTGGAGGGTAAAATAAATGTTTTACTCCTCTACAGTCTTTATTTTGATACAGTTACTTCTCCCCACCATTGTGCTAAGAGGCAGCGTCAAGGCTAAAATAGCTTTCTCAACCATGTCCCTGCCTCAGATTTCCATTTAGAAAACTCAGGGGGCGCCTGGGTGGCTCAGGCGTTAAGCGTCTGCCTTTGGCTCGGGGCGTGATCCCGGAGTCCTGGGATCAAGCCCCGCATCAGGCTCCTCTGCTGGGAGCCTGCTTCTTCCTCTCCCACTCCCCCTGCTTGTGTTCCCTCTGTCACTGGCTGTCTGTGTCTCTGTCAAATAAATAAATAAAATCTTAAAAAAAAAAAAAAAAGAAAAGAAAACTCAGAAACAGGTCCTAAGGCTGAAATCTTTGTCACAGAGGGTTTTCTTTTTTTTCCTCCTCTGATACCTGTCAACCAAATCGTCCTCACCGCTGGAACGAATACTGCCCCACATGGCTAACGTCTAAGGCCATTCAAATAATAAAGAGGTGTTTCCACAGAGGTTGTTAACCTGGAGATCTTCACACTGAAGCAGAAAAATCTCACACAATCAAAAATGTGTAGCCCATTTTCAGAGGCTTGAACGCTGTTTGGAATAATCTCTACGGTTAACTAGGCCATACGCATGTTCAGAAGAAATACCTCCTTGCTTGATGGGAAAGAGATATTGTTGGATTTTAGCAAGCATTCTGTCCCTTGCTACTAGAAGTTTTCCCAGTCAGGCAATGGGATAGTTAATTAGGAAGGCTGAGGTCACGAGCTGGTGTATTGGAACAGCAGCTGCTAAATGACAGATTTATTGTTTATCAGGCATCCTGAAGGTGATGTCTTGGTGTTCAGCTTCTCCTTATCCAAGAAGTGGGGATATTACCACACTCCCAATCTTGCACCATCATTGCTGGGATCCTGTCCAATGTGTAATGGTGGTATAGCGGTTTAAGGTGAGAGTAGATCTGTTCCTTGGGCCTCATATGCTTGGAGACCTACGGTCACCAAACTTTCTCTCTGCTGGCGAGGCAGAGAGGGCTAAGAGAAAGCTGATGAAAATATCACAGTTCTGTTTCAATTAGTAAGTCAGTCTGGTCAACAAGAAAGATGCCTACAGGTTTTAATTGATCTCAGGGGAGGAGATCAGAATGTTCTGAGATGTCCTTGCTCACCCTGATATTGCATTATCTGGGCCACAGGGCAGCTGCAATCTTTCCCCCAGGGCTCAGGATGTCTGCCTGAAAATAAAATTCAAACTTCGTATTAACCTTTTTACCACCATGTTGCTTCAAAACAGATATTCTTCAGTGGAATCAGCGTTAGACGTGCAAAGTCTGTCCCATTTCTAAATAGGCCAATCTTATTCCTAGAATACTAACCCCAGAGGACACAAATATTGGGGGAGGGGAAATTCCATCCGGGAAGAGTGATCGGAAATAGCTTAGGTGAATTTGAGGACTGTGTTCTCATGCTAATTTCACTCATGATTCCAGAAGCCCATCCCTTCGCTTCCCTGTGCCTCGGATTCTCCATTACTATAATGGGAATGTTTGCGTTCTCCTAGAAAATGACTTGGTTTACAATCATCCAATCCATGGCACAAATCCTGACTTGTTCTAGGTTATGAAAAGGTTTCACTATCAAATGATAGCATCTATTCCAAGTGCTTCTCTCCTACCTACATTTTCACCTTGTCAAACTCATGCACAGTACTAGTCAGGGTAAGCTAAGTTTTGCTGTGGCAACTAACCTTCAGATCCCAAAGGTTTATTGCTCACTTTCACTACAGTCTGATACAGGCCAGTCTGCTTTGCTTGGTGGCTACTTTTTAGTAGTGGTCAGATTTGAGCTGCTTCCAACTTACAACTTTGCTCTCTCTGATTTCCTTGCTTCTCGCCATAGTGGCAGGAGAGAGAGCATGCCCGGAGCCTACTTCCCCTTTTTCCTGTCCCAGACAGCAACCGCCACACACTACTTCCCTCACACACACTCCCATGAACCAGAATCAGTCACATGACCCAGAATCAGTCACATGACCCGGTCACAAATGCAAGGAAGGCTAGGAAATATGGGCGAGCTTATGGAATATTTGGAGAACACCAGTGTTATGTCACATGTTATTATTTGTTTTGTTATGTCCAGCCCAAACAGGGATTCAAAAATGAAGAAAAGTCCATTCGAAAAACTTGCCAGGTACTAGCCGCTAGAGATACAAAGATAAATAAGACCCAGGTCCAACTGAGGAATTCTTATTGGGGGGTGGGGGTGGGGGTGGGGAAAGATGCACACGAGGAAATGATTGGGCAATACGGAATTCCTTGGAGTTGGAAACGAAGAAGTTTGTGGAAGGCAGAGGCAGGCGTGATGAACCCTGTAATAGTCGGTCAGGTAAGCCTCTACAAAGGAACGGACTTGAAAGACGGTCGTCAGGTTCTTGAAGGAGAATTAGGAGTTGTTGGGATGAATGGGTCCCGTAATAGAGTAAAAGAAGCTCAGGGTCAGACTTCCTTTCTTTTTAGCAGCAAAGTCAACAGGAGATAGTCCTTCAGTCTACCGGGTTCAACTTCTTTAAAGCCAGTGAGTTCGTAAACACGAAGGCTTCCAGTTCACAGCACCCCAAATAACTGGTAAAAACGAGAAGAGAGAAAATAGATGGAATGAAGACTTTGAAGACAGAGCAGAGGAGAGGCCCCCACGGATTACTCCCTGCTAGGGTGGGTCAATAAAATTTTGGTTGGCATCAGTGGCCTGTCCACTGTGGTATTCAATTATTGGGCAGAAAAGCTCTGAGAGTAATGATCTCTGCCTTTGCCTGAGGGTCCCTCCCACTCGTTATTTACCACCCCCATCACCCTGGAAGACTGACATTTAGGCCGAAGAAATTAGGATCCAAACGCAAAAACATTATTTCCAGAAAATGACAGGATGTAGAATAGAATCCTCTGGGAGGTACTGTCCCATCAGGGGCTTGGACAGCTGCTTCTGAGGTGGGGCCTTTCAGAAAAGGTTACTAGTCCTCATACCTGGCATTTGCATAGCATTTTTTTAAAAGATTTTATTTATTTATTTATTTATTTGTTTATTTATTTATTTATTTATTTGACGGAGAGAGAGAGACAGCCAGCGAGAGAGGGAACACAAGCAGGGGGAGTGGGAGAGGAAGAAGCAGGCTCCCAGCAGAGGAGCCTGATGTGGGGCTCGATCTCATAACGCGGGGATCACGCCCCAAGCCGAAGGCAGACGCCCAAGGACTGAGCCACCCAGGCGCCCCCATTTGCATAGCATTTAATCATTTGCAAAGCACTTCTAAATATCCATTAGGTGAGCCTCTAAAAAAAATAAAGACCAGTGTTGAGTAGGGTGTGGAGAGCCGGTCACTTCTTTGCATTATCGGGAGAAAATGTAAATTGCAGCAGCCTTGTCGGGGGGCAATTTGGCAAACTTAATCAATCAACTTTTAGGAATTTATCCTCTAACTGCATTTGTGCAAAAGCTGAAGAGAAACATACAAGTGAGTTTACTGCAGTAGAATGTGAAATAGAAAAAGGTGAGGGCAAACCTCACTACCAATGGGGAATATCCAAAAACTTCATTATATACTGGAACTGGGAAATACTACATACCTATTAGGAAATGAGAGGAATTTGAGGTCTTGCTGCGGAAGACCATCCATGATTAATGACGTAGCTGAAGTCCCAAGGGTGTGCAGTGTGCATGTGTGAGTGTGTGTAATTTGTATAAGCACAGGTATTGCACCTGCAATATTCAGTGGTTACGTCTTGGGAGTGGGCTTGAGGTTGAGAGGGACAATGAATATGTACTTTGCATAATTCCTTCTGAGAGCACAAAACTGACCTCTTGCCCTGCTTTATACGTGTGTATATCGGCCCCAACAGGACAGGCAGGGGGAAAGCAAAGAACAACAAGCACTAGGAACGTCACCCTGCCCCGTGGAGTCCCCCAGATAAATGAGATCTTAGGCCAGTTTCTGTAGGTTCCAGATTCCTTACCAAATAGCATTATCATTGTAGCTGGTGTGCAGGGATACAAGGACTGCAAGAACATCTGACTCCGGGGTCCCAAACAGACCAGGTCTGGCCGCTGGCCGCTGTCGAAACCCAAAGACAGAGAAACAAACAGTGGAGAAACAAGAAAGGAATTTATTTCACTGAAGCCAACACTGGGAAAACAGTGGACTAACATCTCAGATTGTCTCCGAAATGCAGAAAATAATTGCAGGTGTATTAGGAAAACATGGCGCAAAAATAGGGGCGTATCTGCACGGAGGCAGTGAAGGTTCGATCCATCAGTGTCTGGGAGTCAATCATGGTGGAGGCAATCACAGGCGGACAGGGTCTTGCTGGCTCAGGGCCCTCCTGGCTCCTTGAGGGCAGAGTTTGGGTTCCCATCTGGGGCTGCTTTGCCCATAGGGTCTTCTGCCTGAGCCAGGAGACAAGCTGGAAACGAACCCAACTAAAATGTTTGAGGTCAAAATGGAAGCAGCCAACATCTTCTTCCACCTTGAGCTTTCCAACGGCTGTAGCTGTGTGTGACTTTGCACACGTGCTAACCAGTCATGAAAACGGCTCTTTCCCCAGTGTGAGTAGACAACCTGTAATCTGTGTCTTTTCTTTACTTACCTGGGTTATATATTCTTTAATCTGGTGAGGTATCCTAGAACTGTAGTTCTCAATCATCATTACACATCGGAATCAGGTGGGGAGCTTTAAAAATGATTCATGTGTAGGTCCCACCCTCAGAGATCCTGATTTAATTAGTCTGGGGTGTCAGGGCACCAAGACTTTAAAATTTTCCCAAGAAATTCCAATACACAGGGGCGCCTGGGTGGCACAGCGGTTAAGCGTCTGCCTTCGGCTCAGGGCGTGATCCTGGCATTATGGGATCGAGCCCCACATCAGGCTCCTCTGCTATGAGCCTGCTTCTTCCTCTCCCACTCTCCCTGCTTGTGTTCCCTCTCTCGTTGGCTGTCTCTATCTCTGTCAAATAAATAAATAAAATCTTAAAAAAAAAAAAAAAGAAAAGAAATTCCAATACACAACCAAGGTTGAGGACCACTGTTCTCAAATTTAGCCTCACTTGTGCAAGTAAATGACCAATACTTTCTAAATGCTTTTGTCTCTACATCTTCTTTTCAGCACTTTCCCCCAAACTATTTATAGGCACCATGTATTATTTTAAATTACAGGAAAAAAATAAAGAAAAATGTTCTCGATACAAAAAAAATCATATTGGGAATTGATTTTGGAACATTCTAGATACTCGATACTGTGTGCGGTAGATGTAAGGGAATGCATTCTCTCCACTTACCAGCGAGGAGACTGAGGCACGGAGCGGATGATGGGATTCACCGAATCCTGCATCGTGAAACAAAGAATGGGATTCATGCCTGTGTCATCTCAGTGTAGCCCTGGACCAGCCACAGAACGTCCTTTCCGGTATCACTGGGCTAGGATTTGGCCATAAATGAGACTCCCTGCCAACCAGTTCCAGGAAGTTGGGAAAAGAGAAAAATCGAGAGGAGGTGACTCCAGTTAAAAGTGACAAAATTCAGGCTTCAAGTCCTGCTTGTCCACTGTCAGCCACGTGACAATCTCCTGACATCTCTGCCCTCCAGCTTCCTTATCCATTATCCCTCCCTGCCTAGACTCCCCTCTGTGCTATTCTGCATGGGGTATCTGTACGCCACGGGTAGCTATTGAGCCCTTGAAATGTGCCGAGTATGACTGAGGTACTGAATTTGTAGTTAGTTTGTTTGCTTTAAAGATTTTATTTGTTTATTTATTTGAGATAGAGCACAAGCAGGGGAGAGGGGCAGAGGGAGAGGGAGAAGCAGGGTCCCCACCGAGCAGAGAGCGTGATGTGGGGCTCGATCCCAGGACCCTGGATCATGACCCGAGCTGAAGGCAGATGCTTAACCGACTGAGCCCACCCAGGTGCCCCTTTGGTTCCTTTAAATTTAAATGATGAAAATGTATATAGCCCATATGGCTCGCGGTGGGGTAGTGGATGGTGCTCTTCAGAGCGGTTTTAGAGGACACCCCACCTACCCTGAGAATGACTGCAGAACAGGAAAGATGTATTTGATGACACTGGGCTCATACATAGGGGGGAGGCAGATTTGTAAAAGCTGGCTTGAGAACCGTTATGCACAGCCTAAAGTCAGAACAACCCAGCTTGGCGTTTGCAATCCACCTGCTGTGTCTGTACTTACGTTCCAGCCATACCCATGTTCATCAGGCTCTAGAAGACCATCTTTTTTTCTCATGCCATTCCCTCGGCATCTGACGCTGGCCACTGTTCTCTTTACCTGGATTCAGACCTTTCTTCAATCCACAGCTGAATGCACCTGCACCCGGAAAGCCGTTTGACCTTCCCCAGCTCCCCAGTGCGGTGACCCACTCCCTCCTAGCACTTCCAGCACTTGGCTGGCTTTCGTCTCTTTACGTTCTGATTAGTGGTTCAGGTCTCAGGAGGAGAACCAGAGAGACAGCACAAGGCGGTATGGTCAGTCCTTTGATGGAGACAGATCTGGGTGGCTCTGGAAACCCAGAGAAGGGACCACCAGAGCCAGACGGGAGAGAGGGAGTCCTCAGAGAAGCCGCTGTGAGGACAGGATAACAGGAGCAACAACATTTTGGAGGGGAAACGTCTGTGGGATAAGCTAGGGCTGGAGCTGCAAGGCTGAACAGGCCGTCAGACCACACCGAGAACGTGCTGTAGCTTCCAGAACAGCGTCTGGGCCCTGAGCCAAGTGTGCTCCCCGCAACTGAGGATCTTTGAGGCCCCTGTGCGCCAGCCGCAGAGGGCGATGCACTAAGTAAAAATACCCGTGAAATCATAAGTAACTAAGTGCTACACAAATAACGGTCATTGTATGGTGAACCTCAGGAACAGCTTAAGCGGCGACATCAGGAGAGCACCGCAGAGCTGGCCAGGAGGCCCGCAGGTGGAAAGTGACCACTTACACTACAGATGTTGTTTTGAAATTGAATAAGAGACGGTATGCAAAATGAAGGCTTCAGTTTTGCTATCACAACCTCTTTCTAAATGAGTTTAGATTTTGGATTTGGCAACTGGTGAGGCTGCGAAACTCCTTTTCTCTGGGGTATTCAAGATTGAGAACAACCAAGCAACAAGTGTTGAGTAAGTGTCCGCCATGGGCTTATCCCTGTGCTGACTGCCATGAGAACCTAAGAGGAGGCTAGCTCTTTGGAGGAACCCGTTGGCGAGAGGAGACCTAAACTCATAACTGACAGAAATAGAAGGGACCACACAGGTATTTTGTCTGTAATCTGAATGACAAAATACAACCTGCTTAGGAGAAGGAAGCAGGATCTTGTCATGGGCTGGGAAAGCAGGCAGAACCCACCTCCAGACTGTGCTCTGTCAGCTCCTCTAATCAAGGTTAAGTAACTGACATGAAAGAAACAAGATAAAGATGGGAGTGAAATCAGTGAGACGGAACGAATGGAAATCTGAAATGAAACCTTATCATTAGGTTACTGAGTAGGATCTTCCTTGGGGTTCTGGACACAAAGTTCCACCTGTTACCCACACTTCTGGAATAAACTCATATTTCCCTCTGAGTTTCTGAGCCACAGCCCTGACCTTTACTCACTCTGTCCTTTGTGCTTTCCAGGTGTGGGGCAGTTCCTGTGCTGTCCCAGCCATAGATGGATCTAATCGACATTCCCACCCCCAGCCCTGGCCTCAGATTCCTTTTTCAGGGAGCGGGAGGCTTGGGCTGAGTCATCCCAGTGATAAACGCTATAGTCACTCTAGGGAGGTGTCCCTAGATGCCCCTGCTGGAGGGCAACCAAGTGAGTAACCCTGCCAGTGTCACATGGTCCCGGAATGGAGCTGGCTTTTGCCCGGGCCAGGTCCATGCGATGAACGAGGTTGCTCACAACACACATAAACCCTGACAGGTTCCACTGAAGGGGCTGGAGGTCCGTCTCGGGGTCTTGTAGACTTACCTGAGCCTGTAGAAGGAAGGTCTATGACCCAGTGGACAGGCAACTGATTTTCACAGGATGGAGTTCTAGTGAAGAACGTTCCTCGGGACATGCTGCCTGCAAATCCCTGGGTGGAGATGTGAGGGAATCACCTGTTCTTTCCACGCATGTCCTTGCTCTCCTCATCACAGCTTCTGTGGCTGACATAGAAATGCCAGCAGCTTGCTCACCCTGGGTGGAGAGGGAGAGAGGCAGCAATCTCCCACATACAGGATGGTGTGAAAGCTAAGAGCCATTGTCAGACTGAGTCAGGAACTCAGGTGACCAGAACACTCCCTGTGGGAGCTGATCACGGTGGTCAGAGCTGTGAGGGGCGGCACAGCGGCTCAAGCGCTGAGCTTTGCGCCACCTTACCCAGGGGAATTTCTTCCCGGGTCCCTTGTATTACTCACGGTGAGGTTTGGATATTTGCTCTGGGTGTTAGTATGTATGTCTTTCCAGTTGATCTTCCATGTCACTAGGGTTCTCATATTCTTTCCCTCCCTCCCTCCCACCCCAGTGCCTCCTACTTCCTTCTGTCTCTCCCTCTCCCCACTCCCATCCCAGATTGACATCTGTGCCCTGCACGCACTCCAATTCATGAGGGTCATTAATTTTTGGTGCCCAGCTTGTTCTTCCTCTCTCTCTCTCTCTCTGCACCCCCTTCAGTGTCTATCCAGGGGCTCATGGCCAAAGCCTGGGTACTGGAAGCGGCAGCCCGTCAGTGGGTAGGAGAAGATGCTTAGATCCCCTGCCCCAAGGGCTCATCCCGCAGCAGCATGCAGCTCATCATCTCCACAGGAAGCCATTCCATTTTCTGGAATTAGCTATCAAGGTCAATGCTATTCCAGCCTCTGAGAACACCACCAGGGGCTTCTATATCTGAACATGGTGGTAAATTAGAATAACGTGTGTGTGTGTGTGTGTGTGTGTGTGTGTGTGTGTGCTTTGACTTTCTAAATTCATTCCTTCTTTCCTTTATTCAACCAGTATTTTTTCCAGCATTTTTTTAAATTAACAAAACATTCCCTTATATTCAGAATAATAGCCCAGGGACACAGGACCATGTGGACCTCTGCTCATTTTATAGATGGGCAAATTAAATTCTAGACCGTTAATTGTGGGTCACCCAGATTNCTGCTGAGAAAATAGGGTCTAGAGATTAGGTCTTCTGATCCTCCGCCACAAGGGCCCCTTCTAGAACAAGTAAAGTATACAGAAGTTTGTATATGTAAGGATCAGATTGGTGCAGATAAACTGTTCTGGCTTAGGCGCTAAGAAACATGAGTTCCAGATTCAGCCCAGCCCTAACTAGCTCTGGGGCTTAACAAGTCACATCGCTTCTCTGAGTCTCTGCTTCAGAAAAAAATGAAGTGATGAGCTTAAATAATTTCCAAAGTGTCCCCAAACCCCATCTCTCCAAGAGTCTGACTCCCTAGAACTAAGGAAATGGTCCTGAATGAAGAAGACTCTGGGTCTTTCCATCTGGCTTAGCTAGGATGTGGCTTGCAGCATCCAGCCTGCACAGCCCATGGGTTGGCTGCCCTGGTAGAGCAACAGGAGTATTTTCCAGGTTGATCTGTCCGTGTAGGGACACCAGAAAGCAACCGAGAATGTCCTTCTTGAGTGTGGCCAAGGGCCCCCAAATAGCCCACAGTACCTTGTCACTGGCCTATAGGGAGATCTCCTAGAGTGAAGATAAGTTTGGGCATTGATTTTTTTTTTTTAACCACCTGGGATATTCAATTACCAGTGTTTCTCTGGTGATATTCACCCATCTGGGCAAGTCACCCATTAGCACTTATTAAAACATTGGCATAGATGAATTGATCAAATTAGCCCTATGCCTCCTACTTAAGTGAATAATTACCCAGAGAACCTGGGACTCAAATGGTGGGGTAGAGAGAAAGAAGACTAGAGGCAGAGTCTAGGAAGATTCAAAGAAGATAACAGTGGTAGTGGGGGTAAATAAAGGGAATGGAGCCAGTAGGAAATACATGAAACATTGCTGGTAATAACTTGATCAATATGCCAGGACATCTGCAGAAGTTCAGCTTCTTTCAAAGAGAAAGAGGACTAGCATTAGCAGTGGCTAAAGTCTTGGGGCTGGAGGAGATGCCTGGAGATTACTTAGCCCAGTGACCTGGTTCCAGACAAGAAATTACTTGTGTCGTCTCAAAGAGAAAATTCTGTTATCTACCATTGATTTAGTGTCCACTATGTGTCAGATATTATTTCTAAACTTCACAACAGCCCTGAAAAAGAAATATGATGATCTCCATTCTATGTGAGAACCTGAGACTCAGGGGAGCGCTTTGCCCAAAGCCACCTAGAAGGGCTCGGGTTTCTTTAACCTGGCGGTTGATGTCTTCTCCATTCTACCACAAGCCCTATCAGTGCCAATCTTACAGACCTCCAAGGAGGAGTGCTTAGTAATATTTTCCACTGACTCTACACACAACTAAATGATATGGATTCCAAGGGAGGTCCTTGCATTGGGTAGAAAGCCCCTCTACATTGAGTACAAGTCTTCTTTTCATTACATCCCCATTGAAGATAAAGCCCAACTGATTAGCATTCTTTCTATGCTGCCCCTTCGTAAAGATATCCTTCTGGGTCCTGATTTCGAGGAAATGAACTTTAGACTTCAGTTGATGGCAATTGTTTTTGGTGCTGTGATTTGAACTGTGGGTTCTTAGGTGGGTTTGGACAGTGATAGTAAGTGGTCTCTCTTGCTCCAAGTCCAGCCTACCCATTGCGTTTCATTATAGTAGCCCCTCCACAATGTCCCCCAAACGCTCCTGTCCCTTCTACTGCTTTTAGTGTGTATGTACCTTTGTTATGACACTTGCGTTAACACTTTACTTTGTTCTGGAATATTTTGTTCACTAGACTAATTTCCTCTATTAAGTGGAGACTGAGTATCCCAAATGGAGCAAGATAATTTGCAGTAAGATTCATTTCTGTGTTGTTCTTTCTGATGTAAGTTGTTCCTCCTTCACATCCCAAGAAGGTAGCCAAACCTTTCTATTACCTTGACTGAAATATGTATTTGTGGCTTTTGTGTTACAGGGCCCAAAGCAGATGTTACCAGACCCCCAGAGGACAATCTCTAAGGAGATTTTTGTGATTAGAAGCTTCATCTGTATAAGTTAGAGGTAAGTTTTCCACTGTGGGGGAGATCCAAGGGTTGGGATGAATAGAATCTGCTGGACTGGCATTGCGGAAGGAGTTTCTTGAGAGGAGGCAAGATTCTGCAAGTTCTGTAATCCGTGAGGCATACCTCACCTTAAGAGACTCTAAGGAGAAGGCAGGCTCTCGAAGGGAGTGGTTTCTTGGTTACTTACACATGCTGGACAGTATTTGAGCAGACATTTCTGTTCCCTGGTTTGGCAGAGGACAGCGGAGCTGTCTACATTCATAGACAATGAGCAGATCATCAAAAACTAGTGTCGACTAAAGGTCAAAGGCCTTTCCCAGAACTCTGGACTGGTTTCGACCCCAAGACTCTATTAACCCTAAGATAAAAAGCAGCCTGTCATGATAAAGATTAGAATTTACATTTACCTTGATGAATGGAGGTTTCAAGCAGGTTGAATTTGATTTAAAACAATAAAAGAACTCTACATTTCTCCTAGTTGAAAATAATAAAGTAAAAAGCAATACCTAATACCCCCATCTTTCCTCACCCTACCTTAACTATCATATGGCTTCTCTGGTTCATAATGCTTCTCAGTATATCTTTTGGGCTATTTCAGCAGCCCATGACCAACTCAAGTTTGGTGACTTGCTGTAAGGACTCACTTATTCTTACAACTAAGGTTTATTATAGCAAAGATTCACAGCAAAAGCAAGGAGAAGGATGTACATTGGGTGGCGTCTAGAGATGTGAGATGTAGGCTCCTGAGTCCCACACCATCCGGGGCCATGCAGTCTATACTTTTTCTCTAGAAAAACTACAGCGACATGTGTAGAATGTCTCTGCCCAGGGAAGGCCATTCCAATCTCAGGATCTGAAGCTTCTAAGGAGGACTGACCATATAGGCACATACTTCTATGCAGTTAGCCATGCTAACCAAACTCCCCCAACAATGAAACCAGATACATCATGACCCTTGCTAACTAATGCTGCAAAGTCTTGACTCACTGGTGTAGCATGCCCCCTTTATCTAGGCATACACAGCGCCATCAGTCAGTAACACAGAGAACACAAGGAGTTGCCCAAGGGCCAGTTATGGTTCCAGGCTTCCCTGGACATGAACTAACTCAGCAACCAGACCTGCTGGGTCAATTTCTTCACCATAGTTGCTAATAAAATGCATGACAAAGATATAAGAGAACTACTAGAAATCCCAAGTATTTAAATACCACCGTATCATTAGCTGCCTTTCTGTTCTAGATCATTTTTTTAAGTATACTTTTTAAAGATTTTATTTATTTATTTGAGAGGGGAGAGAGGGGCAAAGGGAGAGGGAGTCTTAAGCAGACTCCAGGCTCAGCGTGGAGACCGACCCTAAGATCATGCCCTGAGCCAAAACCAAGAGTCGGATGCCTAACCGGCTGCACCAACCATGGTCCCCTGTTCTGGATCATTTTTTTACATGAATAAACACATACACACACACAAACACACACAGACCTTTTAAATTACATCATTATATACATGTTAACCATTGAGAACAGCAAGTTCATTGAAGTGTGCTGCTGGCAGCAAACAGGTCACCTCGCTCACCAGGGTACTCTCATGGCTGGGTTGGAGCTCCTCCCAAGTGTGTTCTCAGAACTTTATACTTTTCCTATCTCACATCTCATCAGTTTGCATAATTAATGCTCATTTATTGATGGTTCTCCCTCTCTAGAAGGTGAGCATCTTGAGTACCTAGACTATGTCTTGTTCATAGATATAAACTTATCATCTGATGTAGGACCTGGGCCCTAGTAGGTGGTCAATAAACGTTTTTCAAAGAATGAATAAATGAGAGAGTGAATGAATTTTTCTTGTCTGGCAGCTCTAAATCCTCAATTATGATCTTTTCCTGGGCAAAATATCTTCTGCCTATAATGGATTTTTGTAATTCGGTGGTAAAAACTGTGACTATTACATGTCGACTCTCCAGGCTCTACTGTATTATTACGTGGAGACTTTCTTCCCAGCATCTTCTAGTTGATAGGAAAAATTTGGGGGCTTCCCTTGACTTTAGCCCCTGAAGGTTCAGCCTCAAGTACCTGTCATGTGCCCAGCACATAAAAAGTCCACATGAGACTCAGAAGTCCCCCAATTCAAGCTCAATTCTCCAGACACCCTTCTTCTCCTACATTTTGTCCTCATTTCAGATGACATGTGATGCCAGTGGTTTTTGTTACCTTCTTCCCACTCCCTTTCCTTTGTTTTTGGCTTTTAAAACTTTTGACTTTTTTTCCTAAAATTTCTTCCTCCTGTTTCTTCCCATAATTACCTTTATTATCTATCTATCTATCTATCTATCTATCTATCTATCTATCTATCTATCTATTTTAAATGGGGAGCCCATAGACTGCCTCTCTTTCTAGGGATTGACAACACTGCTAGATGTGGCTACTGCCTGCACAGGAGACGTAAGGTAGGGGATCCCATGATTCTTGAAAGTGTCCCAGACACTAGCACCAGAAACTCTGAAAACCTGAAAGCCAAGAATAATGCTTTAGAATTGTCCTGCCTCCTGCCACTCCAAATTCATTTTTAATAGTGAGATCTCTTTAAAAGGGGCTTCAAAAATAACTTCAAAAGTAGTGTTTGCAAGATTTGAAATCTAGTCAATTAAATGAATCCAAAATATAAAGCTTAAAACAATCAAGTTTCTTTTCTGTTCAGTCCAAATGAGGGAGAGATAAGGCAATGTCCTTAGATGGTCAGTGTCATGAGCTTGGCCGCTTTCATAGGTCCCAGCTAAAATATATTCAAAGTGTGCTTATAATTTGCCCCTAAAGTTCACGGCAGAATAGAACAATCTGTGGTCCCATTTTGGTTTGCTTTGGAGGGGCTGGAGGAAGAAAGGACAGATAATAAATCTATACTAACGTAAGGAGGATAATCTGTAAATACGTCTCCCTCCCATCACCACCTCACCCCACCCCAAAACATACTCCAACATACTGCATTTGAATCACAGCCTTTCTAAACCAAAGCTAAATGGAACATTTTTATTGGAGTAAATAATATTTCTTACTTTGGTCAACTCATAATCTTTCCTAAATGAGGATACTTTATCCATACTGATAACAACAACAACAACAAATTTTTTTAAATCAAAATCCTGGACTTCCAAGAAATAAAATCACAGAAGTTCCTCTTGCCCATTGCAATCTGCCTAATAACCAGGTATTCAGCAGAGCAAACCGTAGTAGGCTCTCTTGAAAGGAAACTGCCTAGATAATCACTATTCGGTTATCTACAGAAGACTTATTGTGCACCCAGCTTGAGCTGAAGACACATAACAGCATAGGTAGATGACTTTTGAATTCCACGGACTTGGGTTTGGGTCCTAGTTGTACAATTTACTAGTAGTCTTATATTGGTCAATGTACTTAGCTTCTGTGAGCTTAAGTTTCTTACTTTGTAAAATGGATATATTATAACTATTTCATTATTTGGGATAAGGATTCATTTAAATAAGTGAATCTATGTGAAGTTCTGGGTCTAATGCCTGGCACATAAAAAGTGGTCAATAACTGTTAGCTATTATGATAAGGACGGAATGAGTTTCAAGGGATGATAAAATATGGTCCCCACCTTTAAGATGCCTTCCATCTAGTTCCGGAGTCAAAACCAACATTCGCAAAACGTGATGAATACTGAAGGTTAGTATTGAAAGAAATGTTAAGTTATTTGATTGCACAAATTAGGGAGGGGATTTGTCAGTAGGACTTGCTATCTGTGAATAACAATGCTCAGTTGCACTGTATCATCTCTTTTGGACATTAAATACAAAATTAAATTAATTACATTTATTAAAAATCAGTTAAATTCATTAATAGATTTCTTACAGATTACAAATTAAGAATAAAAATACTTAATATATTTTTCATTTCAACTCAAGTATTTCCAAATATTTGGACATCTAAGCCAAAAGGGCTCTTCTTTCCTGCAAAATTTAAGGACACATGTTGGTTACCTGTGGAGGGCATTTCCGGTTGATGGACTAAGGGTGTCTCCTTTGCAGTTTTCCTGTGGGTCTGAAGTTGTTATTACGCTGCTAGTCACAGCTCCCAAGAATGGGTCACAGACAAGGGGCAAAACTGTAAACTAGGCTACAACCCATAACTGAGCACATATTCCTAAATTTAGACTCTCTTTTCTGAGGTTTTTTTGGGTGAGGGTTCAGGGAACACATTCATCAAATGCTGTTCCAAGCACAATGTCACCCTCCCCATAATTTCAGAGTAAACAGACCTCAGTAAGTGACAGGTATAACATATTGTGGACAAGGTCAGGACCTTAAGAGGTCCTTGAAGAACCTCTTGTACTCACTGGGGTAAGAGGAGTCATGGCAGGCCCCTGTTTTACAGGGAGGTCACTGCCTAGAGGCATGGGACCAAAGTGCAGGACAAGACATAGTGATTGCCAAGTGGTCAGGAGTATGAGCCCTGCCCCCCATTGGGCTTTGACATTGGCTTTTCATCAAGGGCTGCCACTGCCTTCCATCCCCCCACCTCCCCCAGCCCATTATCTGGCTCTGGATTGGGACAGAAATAGTCAACATTATCTCCAGGAAGAAATTCAGAATCAGAGACTCTTGGGGTTGGAGGGGACCTTAACGGTCACCCCATCCAAAGACCGGTCCTGAAGCGTGAGTCCCTTCTGCTCCATCTTTCCAAGTAGCTGATTAGCTGTTGTGCAAGAACAGCTGCTGATGGAGATACGATCCCTATGCAGATGCAGGCTTCTCTCCCAGGACTATTCTTGCAAATGTCAATCCACTTCTAGACTGGATAGTCCTCGAGGACTGACCATGCACTATTCGCCATCGTAACCACGACACCTAGTGCAGAATCCAGCATTTAGTAAGTGCTGGTTGCATTATAATAGTAGCTAACGGTTATTGAGCGCTTAGTGTATGCCAGACCCTACACTAATCACCTTCCCTGCATTGACTCATTTAAGCTTCAAGACAGCCCTTCATGATAAGTATTCTTCTTATCCTTGCTTTTGCAGAACAAAAACATTAGGTTCCGAGAGACTAAGTAAATTGCCTGAGGTCACGTAGCCAGTTAATGATAGAGTGGGGATTTAATGCAAGTGTGCGGCTCTGAGCTTGAACCCTTAATTGCTAGTGTAGCTAAATGGCAATAAATAAATAAATAAATAAATAAATAAATAAATAAATACACGAATGAGGAAAAATCAGTAGACCTGTAACTTCTACCATTCTTCTTAAATCTCCATTTGTGGCTGGTCGAATGCCTTTCCATACGACATGAGTCATATTTCTAGCCCACCTCAGGTCGTCTTTCCCTCTTCTTCCCTTTTTCGGTTGCACGTCATTGCTTGTATGTTCTTTGTGGGGATGGTTCCAAGTACCTTCATCCTCCGAAGATCTTATATGGACTCAGCTAGTGAATTTCCTTTAAAATTTAATTCCTTAAATTATCTTGGCTATTCATATCAGATCTTTCCCGTGGTCAAATTCTGAACCAGTTGCCCTTCCTCTCCTTTGGCAGGCGTCTTCCTGATGGGCTCTTTTGGTGGGCCAAGCTTCTTTTCAGGGAGTGGAGTCATGCTTGCGCTGCAGAGCCCGCTCCCAGCTGCTCCCGGAGTACTTACTAGCCCTCATCCCTGTTGTGCTATCTGGGTGATAAGATTCTGCCCAGTGACCCACCCCCTCCCACACACATAGACAGCTGGCTTTTCTGCAGATGCTGCCGTGGGGAGCCCCGAGGCACTCTCCTTCCCCTCAAGTCCCTGGACCCAGAGTCTGGTCTCATCAGCATGGAACCTCATAGAAGATTACATGTTTAATACAAATGACACTTACGAATTCTCTTTTATGCCATCCAGGGTACATTAGGCATAAAAGTCACACACACACACACACACACACACACACACACACACACACCAGGTGGGTCACTGGATGCTGCTAGCAGCCTCTTCTAAAGTAGGTTGAACTGCGGCTACGTGACTTTCAAAGGCAGCAGTGACAGATCAGGAGCCAGAAGGAGGACTCGAGACTTCCGGGCCCCCAGGCTGGGTCTCTTTTGTTGCACCACACAGCTTTCGGGTCCAGATGTCTAGAAAGCCACTTCCCACTTGGAGCCCTGCAGGCCTCTCTGTTACTGATTTAACATGAAGGGGCTCTGGGAGCTGAGTTATAAATAAAACTCATGTTGGCTCTAGGAAGGAAGGAAATCAAGTATTCGGCCAAATTGCCATTTGTCACGAGACCCCGACCAGCCCGCTCCTTAACAGCCCCCGAATTCGCAGGTTGGTGAGTACTCACCTCTCCCTCTTCTTTCCGCATCGTGCCGGGTGGCGGTGACTAGGGAAGTCGTGCGCTGGTGTCGCAGTACCCAGACTGCTCCATTTTCATCTTACTACCCTCGTGCCTCTTCAGTCTCATGTGAAGCTAACAGGGAAGAGTCATCTGTTCAGAGAAAACACATCCTGTGTTTCTACAAAGGAAGCAAATAGACTAGGGAATATTAAAAAGTAAAGGAAGCATCTTGATCCCTTACAGTACTGTGCCCCCCCACTCCCCTCCCTGCCAAGACCTCATCCGTGCTGCAGGCCTGAAAACGGACGTGCTTACAGAGGTCCGGCAGGTGCGCCAAGGAGTGGAGCAGGCCAGGTATAAGAAATGAACAGAGAAAGGTGGGGACTGTGCCACATCGGAAGGCTCCTGTCCCAGCCAAGGGGCTGGCTGTTCGCTCCGGTTAAACGTTGCCGCCAGAACTTCTGACTTGTCAAGAGGAGCCAGGCATCAGGGTTTATATAAATTGTTAAATGTCTGCAACGAATTCAATTAAAAACAACAAAAAAAATGAAGACATCACATGGGACCTGTGTGTCTCCCAGTTCTCATTCTACAATTCTGCAATACGAAGGCTCTGACCGATGAAGCAGAAACTAATATTCCATTGTACAGAAGAGCTGAAGCCGAGACGGCTGAAGCACATTGCCCTGTGGTACCATTGGCACGGGGCAGAGCTAGATTTTGTCTAACTCGAGAGCCAAGCTCTTTCCATTAAGTTGTGTTGCCTCCCATACAAACAAGGACATTGAAACAAGCCAGTCTCAACTACCAACGTGGGGTGTTGACCCATGGATCCTAAAAACAGGCACTGGGTCTACAAATTACCACCTCCCAGAAATTCCTTGTCCTCTCTGGGCCTCCATGTCCTCGTTTGTTAAGCGAGGTACCAGGATGAGAAGACAGCGGAGACCTCCGGACTGGGACTGCATGTCTGCTTTGTGACATATAGTATCCCCGCACCCAAGCACAGCACACGGCAGCTAGAAGATCCTCCATTACGTTTCTTGTCTGAATGAGAATCTTACAAAATGCATCATGAAGTACCTACAATGTCTAAAAGAAAGCTTTCTCCATCCGTTCATTCATTCAATTTGCGGAGAGGTATTGAGCACCTGCCATGGATGGAGTAATGTTCTATGGGCTCCCTGAGATGCATCAATGAATCATTCTTACATAAGGAGGATAATAATGAGAAGAGCTAAGCTTTGTAGCACTTACCATGCATATGGTCAATACCGTTCCAAGCACATTGCATATAGTCATTCATTTAAATTCTTGCAATATCTTATTGGAATAGGGTCTATGATTCTTATCCCCACTTTACAGGTGAAAAAGAGGAGGTGAAAAAAAGCTAAGGCCACACAGCTAGTTCAGCTGTCAGGCTGCAGGGTCCGCATTCCTAACCACAGTGCTACGCAATTGTCAAGAAAGGAAGAAAAATAGCATTTTAAAAATCCTGCTTCTTGCCAGGTACTGACTTAGCTAGACACTTCTGCAAAACACTAAAGATTTATTTCTTATAGTAATGCAATAGGTTGATACTTTATCCCCATCTTCTTATCAACTTGCTCAGTCGTCCAGCTAGCAAACTATAGCACAAGCTAGAAATGACAAGGCTGCGAGCGAGGGCCAGGGACACTGCCTAGGGAGTTCACAGGAGGGGGACTCTGCATCCAGACCAGGGGGAGAAAACCCAGTTCTCTGCTCCCATTGCTGTCCCCTTCGGCTTCCTGTTGCTTTGGCCCCTAGATGGAGTCGCGGCTGAGAGCTTCACCTTGCCTGGTGGTCCAGAGGGCAGTAATGGCCAATTGGGGGCTGGGGCCTCAAGCCCCCTACTTGTTTGTGCTTCCAATAGATTTTCTGGGTCAGGCTCAAGATTGGTCATCCAAGGTTCTTTCCAGAATTATCTGGTATTTCTGCTACAGCGCAGGAGTGTTTTAATTCCTAGCACGAAAGTGGATTTTCTCTGAAGACCACCCTTCTGGGGAGCTGAGGCTCTGCTTCTTCTTCAGATGGGGAGGAGGCACTCAGGGCAAGTGGGCAGGGAGGGGGGCCACCCCAGGGGTCTGGTCTGGGAAGTCCAGCAAGCACAGAGGAAAGCAGTTCACGGTTGTTTGGGTTGGTGAATGCCTAGCCCCGGAGCCGGGCCTCGGTCTGTGTTGTCTTCCAGCCGGACAGTAAGCCGGAGTGGCAGGGCTGTCTCCCAGGATTAGCTCAAGGAGTGCACCTCCAGGCTGCGGCCTGGGATTGGAGCACCCCCAGTTAATAAATGAAGCAGAAAGCATTGCCCTCTGGGTTCCTCTGACCCTCTGATTAGCTTGATTCTCCAGGAATAAACAAAACCCAACTACCACCCGATTTGCTATGCAAGGTGTTATCTCCAGCCTAGAGAGAACCAAATGCAAAAGCCGTTGCGTTTAAACATTGACCAGATGTGTGAAGAACTTATTTTAATGAGGAGCTCTGTGACTCACTAAAGCAGTAAAACATGGGTCCTGATGTTTTAAATTACCTTTTGATGGTTTGCAAAATCCATGTGCTCTTTTAGTGGAAAGACCACATTGGAATGTTGGAATCTGAATTCATGGTATGATTTTCAGATGAAACTCTGTGTACTTAAAGACCACCACTCAGGGGCTTGGGGGTTGAGAGCAAAGCTTGACTCTCTGCTCCCAATTCCAGTCTGGAAAAAAAAAATTATTATTGTAGTCTCCTGCATGTCCTAGGCTTTCTGTCTGCTCTCTGCCAGGACTCTGGTCCCGACCTCAACCCCATTAACCCCACCTCCAAGTTAACCCCTAACAAGTCTCCTTGCTTCCCACCTCACTGCCGTATAGATCCTTCCTTTCCGCCTTTCTACTCTGCATATGTGCTTCCATTCTGTCTTCTTACTGGTGAATGCCTGAGTCCTGTGCCATATTGGGTAATCCATTGGAATTTAAAACATAAAGAAGACTGAGTGTCTCTAGACTCAGAGGAGACTTACAAAGGAGTGGAGGAAGAAGGGCCCGTGTAATGAACTGAGTGTTGATTTCCCCTGTTCCCCCCAAATTCATGTGTTGAAACCTAACCCCCCAAGGTGGACGTGTTAAGAGGTGGGGTCTTTGGGGGGTGGTGAGTAGGTCCTGAGGGCAGAGCACTAAAGAAGAGGATTAGTGTCTTTGTAAAGGGAACTCCAGAGAGCTCCCTCTTCCCTTCCACCATGTGAGGTTATAGCAAAAAGGCAACCATTCATGAACTTGGAAGTGGGTTCTGAACAGACAACACACCTGCTAGTGCCTGGATCTTGGACTTCCCGGCCTCCAGAGCTGTGAGAAACAAAGGCTGGTTGGTTATAAGTCATCTAGGCTATGGCATTTTTGTTATGGCAGCCCAAATGGACTAGGAAGGCACGTAAACCACTGAATGCAACGTAAATGTAAATCCTATTATAGAAATGTATGCAAGGTTCAGGTGGAAAACTCAAAGGTCAGAGCGGTCAACCATATTTAGAGCAGGTGGTCATGGAAGGTTTTCGGGGGGAGACAGTATTTGAGTTAACTACTTAAAAAGGTAAGTCGTTATTCCCAAGAGGGAGAAGGCAGAACAGGACATTCCATGCAGAGGAGGACCTGAGGCTTGAAGCGACCTGTCACATAACAGGACATGAATATAAAGTGGGGAGAGACAGGACTAGGGAATCAGGACAGGCTGGGTTATGCAGGGTCTTGGGTGCCATACTACAGTCTTCACATTCAGAAATCAGGGAGCCAGGGAAGGATTTGAAGAGGGGAGAAATATGTTTGGGTTTTCATTTTGAAAGATCACCATGGTTCTAGGGGGAAGGGTATCTGAAAGGAGCAAGACAACCAAGGAAGTAAGACCTACACACGGAGTCCAATGATCCATGAAAGAAACAATCATGTCCTAAATTGAGAAAGTCACAGTGAATGTGGAGAGAGGGGCTGGATAGGAAAAGTGAAGAAAAGGAGAATCAACAGTACCCAGATGGTGACCAGAATTGATGCATCAAAGAAAGCGAAAACAGGGGTCAGCTCCTAGGTTTCTGGCTGAAAGAATGATGCCAAGATCCACTCAGCCACAGGAATAGGAAAAACAGAGGAGCAGATTGAAGAGAGTAGGATCATGGGTGGTCAGTCCCATGGCACACTGAGGCAGACATGTCCAGCAGGCAATCGACAATACAGATAAGGCATTCTGGGAAGCCCTGGCTTCCAGCCACTGACTGAGAATCCAGATCAAAATGTTATGTTTAGACCATGAGAGCATGCTAGATCCTCAATGGAAAGCATAACCCCATGTGTCCATCAGAGGTGCTGCGTGACCATAGCCCCCGCAATCTTTATGGCTTTGCCCTGTCTCCTAGGGGGCAGTCTGACACTTGGACAAATGTATCATTTTCTCCTTCTTCACATATCCTTCTTATGGGCACCGAGCCACACTGCATTTCAGATGCCATCAACACCCTGGATTTCTGGATAGCGAAAACAGCAACTATATGTAAATGAGCTGTACCAAATGTCTAGAGAGGGAATAACTCCCCTCCGGCCTTAGTAGGAGCACATGCAAAACAAAAAAACAAAAGCAGGAGGGCATCCTGGGGCTTGTTGATCCTGGCTCTAGCATTGACTGCTTAGGAAGTATGCAAAGCCAATAATGACTAATGTCCTCAAATATTACTTATTATTCATATAGCATAATCACAATAAATACTGAGCGGAGCCCACACACTGTGTGTTTTGCTATTTGAACCACAATTTAATGTCTACCCAGAATGGCATCTCCATAGAAGAGCTATTAGTTTGTCGAGCTAAGTGATATTTAAGGAGCAGTCAATTCTACAGATTCTTTGTGCTTAATTTGCAGCTAAGTTCCAATTAAACCTACGTTGTATTTCATCAAGTTAAATTGCAGCGCCTGTTGATTTAGGAAAAAATGTAAAATGACTTTGTCCGGCACGCAGTTAGACTGTGGTTTGCCCTGACCGTGATTAGCGAAGAATATGGGGATACTTGGAATTCTAGAGCATAAGTCCATACTCGTTCTATGAGAAGGTATGACTCTGTATGTCTAGACAGTAAGTATTTATTGAAGACTCACACTCTGCCTGGGCATTGTGGAGATCTCCAAAAATATATACAATATAGTTGATGGCTCCAAGAATTGAGACTATGGAGAGTGCTGCTGCTGGGGGCACACCCATGAAATGCCAGGTGACAGTTTGGGTCATTCCAACTGTTATCGTGATCAATTGTCTAAGAGTAGACCAGGTTGCTTGATAATCGATCTGTTTTCCTTGTCCATCATATAAGAGATAATAACACTTGCCCCTCTCTACCTTCATAGGACACTTATCCAATGGCTAATGTCTCCTGAATGCTAAATGCATTCCAGCACTGTTTAAAAGACTGTACATATATTAACGAATTCAGTCTTCACAATATCCCTCAAAAATAGATATTATTCTAGGGGGACGCTTGATGTAATGAGCACTGGGAGTTATACGCAATTGTTGACTCACTAAATTCTACCCCTGAAACTAATAGTACATTATATGTTGACTAAATTGAATTTAAATAAAAAAATTAAAATAAGAAAATAGATATTATTATCCCCATTTTGCAGATTAGGCAAATGAGGCACGGGGGTGCCTGGGTGGCTCAGTTGGTTAAGCAACGGGCTTTGGCTCACGTCAAGATCTCAGGGTCCTGGGATGGAGTCCAGCGTGGGGCTCTCTGCTCAGAGGGGAGTCTGCTTCTCCCTCTGCCCCTCCCCCTCCACTCATGCTCTTTCTCTCAAATAAATAAATAAAATATTTTAAAAAAAGGAAACTGAGGCACAGAGAGTTTAAGTTCTGCTTTCAAGATTGCATAGCGCTTCTGTTGGTGAACATTATTTTATGAACTGCCCACAACTCTGAGGGTTAGAAAGTTCTTTCCATGTTGAATCCAAATCTGTCTATAACTCCTTCCTGGCTGGTCACATTTCTGTCCTCTGGATCCAAACAAAATAAATGTAACTGTTCTTCCCCATGTCAACCCGTCAAGTATTTGAGGATAGTGGTCATGGCTTTTCTCCAGTCTTCTGTACTCGGCTAAGCGACCTCAGCTCCGGAAACCACTGTGAATCTATCCACTTTGAAGGGGTCCCTCCTGTGCTATTATCTCAGGGGTAGACACCGTGCAGTCAAAGTGCGAACAGCCAGGAAGCATTCCTATTTAGCATTAAGCAAATCACCTGGCCCTGGCCCCCAGTAACCCACATCTTTCCATTCTCCCTTTTCTCTTTCCCATCACCCAAGCAGAGAGGCTTCTCTTGGGGATGTAAAGTCACAGACCTCTCCTTGGTCTGCAGTATGATGCAAAGCTACCCTTTCCTATTGAACACGGCCTCTCGTGGCTTGCTCTGGAAGGACACCATTGCGTCGGGTAACTTCAAGGGCCATGGCCATGCATTTCGAGGCAAGATGAGCACACCCCACTTCCTCTGGTGGTATCTCTCCTTTCAGTGGATTTAGCACTCAGCAGAATCACACTATGTAAGAGGGCATCACTTGTGTTTCCTTCCATGGCCACCCCAAGGCAGGGCAATCATTCTATCTCAGGGCCCAAGCTGGCCAGATAATGGGCAAAGTGAGAACAAGCTAGGATTTGCTCCCTGAATCATCCACCAGCTGTCTGCACAACCTCAGAGGCAGACCTGACCTGCTTTCACGATGAACCATGATGTTAGGAGAAGGGAAATCCAGCTGGATGAGTCAGTCCCAGGGGGACTCTTCAGGCAGCAGCCTCTGGAGGCTTCACCTTCTGGACTGCACATGGAATGCGCTCAGTCTGGAAGTCATTAGACATAAGCCCAGATCCCCCTGATGTCATCTTTAAAGAGTGACCTGATCCCAGAGCATAGAGCTGACCCTTACACGACTCTCCCAAACTACACGCTTATGGCTGACCCCACATTTCCAGCGGATGCTCTAATCTTTTCGTCATCACCAGGTTCGGAAGTCTTCGGGGTACCTCAGCACACTAAGGAGACACTGCTGACTTCAGCTTTAACTGCAACGCAGCCTCCAGCTAACATTTGCCAGCTTATTTCTACGTAAGCCAGGGTTAAAGGGTTAGCTCCTTGTCCACATCCCTGACACAAAATGGATGCTACTATGGCCGCCCAGAGAGGCCCGTGGTATGTGATCAGCCAGCCCCTTCTCTGTGGGGTCAGAGCTACAGAGCCCATGCCCACACCTGAGCTCAGATTACAGTACTTTGCATCCATTAGTTGGCTCTTCTTTCAGTAGGAGACCCACCAGCGGGCTAGCACTCCACACAAGGGTCCCACTGGCCCACCTGCCCTTGTGACCTTGCCTCATATCGACCATCTTGGCAACCATCTCTTCTAGCAGTTATCATAGGGAAGTTGCCAAATAACTTCCAAACAATGCCAGCAAGTTTGCTTCAAAGCAGAAGGGCCATCCACTTCCTTTGCATTTCTTTCTTTCTTTCTTTCTTTCTTTCTTTCTTTCTTTCTTTCTTTCTTTCTTTCTTTCTTTCTTTCTTTCTTCTTTCTCCCTCCCTCCCTCCCTCCCTTCCTTCCTTCCTTCCTTCCTTCCTTCCTTCCTTCCTTCCTTCCTTCTTTCCCTCCTTCTATCCTCCCTCCCTCCCTCCCTTCCTCTCTTCCTTCCTTCTTTCCTTTCTTCCTTTCTTTCTGTTGTTGCTTAATACAGAGTTCCAGACTCTACCTTAAACCTATTGATTTAGTTGAATAAACTCTTAATGTGATAATGGCGAGCCAGCCAGTTTTGTAACCACTGATCTAAAATGCCTTCCTTAGTTTTAATCTAGTTGTAAGAGTCTACAACACGAATACGATTACAGGTACAAACTTCGGTCTATAATTCTCTGATTGTGTTATTCCCTTGGCTGGGTTGATAATCTCCATTCTCTGCTTCTTCATAATGAGTCAGGCATGAAAAAAGGCTGTGCTGTAATTGCTGTCCCACTTTCACAGGCTGAGAATCTGTGGATGATGTCTGTACTTGTGCTTTCTCATTTGTAAAAGCAAGTTCCTAGTCCTCACCCCAGATCATGATTTATCCGCAGAAGTGTTCACTGAAGCAGTATAACAGAATATACTGGAAATCAATAAATTCCAAACATGGAGAATTTATTAAGTACATTATGACGCATCCCTCAACGCAACACTGTGCGGCTTTAAGATTATACTTGCAAAGAATCTTGTGTAGAAAACCTCTTTGTGGAGTGAGTACTTACAGTATCATATTAGCTGAGAAATAGTGCACAGCATTTTATACATATCTCAAGTACTGAAAATATGCGTGGAAAAATAACGACACTAGATTCACTAAGATATTAACAGTGGTTTTCTCCAGGTGGAGGTATTTTTATATTTCTAATTCAATTTCCCCCGATTAAAAAAATTCTACCGTGATTATATTAATAACTTCTGTATTAACATGTCAAAGGCTATTCGACAAATTTTATGTGGATATTATGAGAATAAAATGAGATAATAAATGGAAGGCAGCTGAAAAAATGTGGTAAGCGTCGTTGTTTTTATGGTGATTACTCAACTTCAGGGGAAGCAGTAATAAAATCTTAATGTAAAAATTATCCAAGAACAGATTGTACCATCTCCGTAGACAGGTGATAATTGTATGCCAAATTAGCACATCACCCTTCCAGTTCTGCTTAACACGATGATGTCAGTCCTTCGAAACCTCAGTGGAGAATACTAATCTGGACCTCAGAGGTGAAGTATTCCACATCTCAAGCACCTGGTGTCCATAAGTGTACTTCACGTTGTCCAAAATCAGTCCCTGGGGAACATGCACCACGGCTTGGCTCAGCCTCGCTTGGTCCAGGGGAGCCTGGTCCAGCCCCGACTTCGGGGACTGTCCCTTCAGCACCTTGGGCAGTGCAAAGATCTAGAAACGGGTGAGCTCTGGGTTTCCCACCTTCCGTGCCTTCTCTGCTCTGGTGTGCACCTGCGTGAGAAGCAGAACCACTTTGGGAGATGACATTTGCCCGGGCCAGATGCTCAGCTATAATCTCGCTTCCTCTTCTTTCATGTCCCCCAGGGGCATAATCCAGGTCTCTAAATATAAACTGTGTCATCTTAAAATATATACCCTCTTCTGCCAACGTTTTTATTTTTCTCCTGGATGACATTACCCAAGTTTCTATTAATAAGGATAAGGCCAAGGGGGCAAACATGGCTCTCTAGTCCTCTACCAGGGGTGTGTCAGGGTTCCAGGTGTGCAGACGTGAGCTGCCCTATTGCTTTTCTCTTGGAAACTCTGGAAACTTCACTCAGGAGACTCTGGCAGGTGGCATGAGCCATCTGGGACCACACACATGCTTGTTTCTCCTTTTCACACTGCATCAACATTGACCACCAGCATTGCACGCATAGAGAAGTATCTCTGACGGATGGACCGAGCAAGGGGGTGTGAGCAGTAGGAGCCCCATATGCCCAGCCAGGCCCCAGCTGTCCGGCATAGCTGTCACCTACAATTTCTGATTCCTACCATCAATGGCAGGGTGAACCCCTCCTAATATCAGGAAGATACCAATGCAAGACAACCTAATGGGCCCTACAGCCCTTGTCCTCACTCTGGCCTTGTCCCAGGGAACACACAGGGAAGAACTCGATACTCATCCTCCCTGATCTCTGCCCATACCATCCAAGAACCTCCAAATAAACCCTGCTTACTCCAGTGCTAATAATAGCCACTTCGTATTGAGAGCTTACTGTGGGCCAGACACTTCAAGCGCATAGGACCGATCTTCACAATACCCCTATAAGGTGACCAGTATTCTGTTTAATAGACGCAGAGACCAAGGCTCAGAGAAGTTAAATAATTACCCCCAGTCACGCATCTCAACGTGGTAGTACCTGGATTCAAACTCTGACCCACTAGACTCTTATTCTCCTAAACCATTTCACTTTCTTCCAGTGTCCTATTGTAAGTGTTTTTAAGACTTTCAATTACTTCCCATCCTCCAAAGGTAGAGGCATGGGGTCAAGGACATGCTCTACTTATTTGCCCCTGGCTCACTTGAAATGGCCTCAGTGAGCCGGACATTAATCTGTAGCTCTCCTTTCTGCAATTGAGAAGGACCGAAATGTTACCTGAGCTGCTCTGGTGGGGATTATCCTTTCGGGGACTTAGGACATCAAGCAGCTTCTTAAAAGGGGAACTGAGGCTGTGTGGTATCATTTTATTCCAGAGCGGACAAAGGCTGAGGAAATTTGGTTCTAATATTAACAGCTCAGGGTGCCTCTTGCCAGAAAGACAAATGTGACAAATGTCCCTCCTAAGACAACACATGGGCTAGGATACAAGTTTAGGGGAGGAAAAGACCCTACCAAAAGATGCAATACCTAATGGCTCATGAAATCTTCACAGGGAATAACAGACCTGATTGTCATCCCAGGATGGCAGCTGGTCACTGGGCCTCTCTTGCTCAAAAACGAGCTTGAATGTGTTCTGGGAAATCTCTCGTCTAGTTACATAGAGTGTGGGGGAAAGAGTGGTTGTCGTGGCCCTGAGGTTGTCAGCTTGTGCCCAGTTCCCTCATGACTTTCTGCCTCGTGTCCTAGCTGGCACTGCCATTCTGATTCCAATGGAGAAGCAGGGGACCCAGTCAAATGTGACGGGGAGGGCTGGCCTCCATTCAGCAGGACGCGAGTCAGGGCAGCCCTCTCTAGAAACTGGAGTCACAGCCCTGTGGTCTGTCCTGTGGACTCGAAGTCAAGGGTCTGAGCAGCAGCCCTG
This sequence comes from Ursus maritimus, assembly GCF_017311325.1. Taxonomy (NCBI): domain Eukaryota; kingdom Metazoa; phylum Chordata; class Mammalia; order Carnivora; family Ursidae; genus Ursus; species Ursus maritimus. Next base: position 49,684,702 of record NW_024424452.1, read on the forward strand.
ACTATGTTAAGGCTTTTTCTTTTTTTTCTTTTTTTTATTTCTTTAACCACATCTACATTTCCCATCTTCTATCCTCATACGTATTTTGGTACATGTTGTCAGAATCCAGCTCAAACAACATAGTACGAGTTACCTAATCATGGAGTGAAAGTAAGAAGAATCAAGAGGACATACTCCCTACACCCTGGAAAAGGTCACTATCTCAAAAAAGGTGTAAGACGAGTTACTAGAGGAATAGAACAGCAACCCCGTATATGATGCTGTGTCATTTCCGAGGAGGAAGAAGTAATGTTCTTTCAGAAGACTGATTCCAAGCAGAGAAAGACAATTATCATATGGTTTCTCTCATCTATGGAACATAAGAACTAGGATGATCGGTAGGGGAAGAAAGGGATAAAGAAAGGGGGGGTAATCAGAAGGGGGAATGAAGCATGAGAGACTATGGACTCTGAGAAACAAACTGAGGGCTTTAGAGGGGAGGAGGGTGGGGGAATGGGATAGGCTGGTGATGGGTAGTAAGGAGGGCACATATTGCTTGGTGCACCGGGTGTTATACGCAACTAATGAATCATCGAACTTTGCATCAAAAACCGGGAATGTACTGTATGGTGACTAACATAATATAATAAAAAACATTTAAAAAAAGTGACTACAATATACCCTCAAATGAAAACATCCACCCCACCCCACCCATTAATTCAGAAAAAAAGCTACAGCAAGCTGGACTGGCAAAAGGCTAATGTCTTTCTTCATCTTCACAGCACATAGCAAATGCCCAGGCAACCCATTAGAGGAATGGGGTCCTCATCACCCCATTTTGTAGAGGAAGATACTGACATGGAGCAGCAAAGGAACTCACTGGAGGGACAAGAGAATTCATGGTGGAGCTGGAGCCAACTTCATGGGGCCTCTGGCTCATGGGCGGGACTTTTTGCACCTGCTATCAGCTGTAGACCCTCATGTGAGTTTCTTTAAGCAGGGACCGGGGAGTATTTCCCCTTCTCCGTAGAAGTGAGGATGACCACCGTAGCACGATGGCAATCAGGTCTGAGACAGACTCTGAATTTTTGGAAAAGATTGGGATATCTGAGAGGTGGTTATTTATCTCAAAGAAAGTAAATATTAGGCATCCAGGAGAACTGACAAATGATTAAGCCACAACCCCCACCCCCAAGCAAACTTACATACATTGTTGCTCTTTATTATGTAGCTGTTCTGAGGTATAATGTTGAGAAGACAGAACAGATACTGATTAAAGTTAGAATGTGCTAATAATCCTAAAGAAGTTTATTTAAATGCTCATAATGTGTTAATGTTTAGTTTTTGATAATAAATAAGAAAATTATTATAGAAGTCTTCTGAGGGATTTTGGAAAAAGTAAAAATACATTCAGAGTAGCATATACACACATGCACACACACACGCGCGCGCACACACACGCACGCGCACACACACGCGCGCACACACGCACGCGCGCACGCACACACACGCGCGCGCACACATTGTTTCTATTCTACGGATCCTGAACAATGGACCGAGTGTACTACGTAATCCTTTCGCTACGTGTATACACATTTAGGTTATAATAACCTGTGATGTGTGCATTCTCCTGGGAGAAAGAGGTCAGGGTGACAGATCAGCTTTATGATTCCAAGTCTGGTGGATAATGACTGTCAGGCAAGGAAGAATTAAAAGAAAAATTTCCGAAAGCCCCAAATGCAGCACTCGAAAGCAACATTTTAATCAGAGCATTTCAGTTTTTACAGAGGAGTCATCTCTTACAGGAAAAAAAAATTTTCCCCCACACATGAAGGACAAAAAAATGAGACCCATGGGAAATGATTTCTGCCCAATGCAGCTATTGAATTGATCTATTTGGAACTCTTAAGGCATGTTGCTGCATGCTAATTGGAAGTCATTTTAAAGCAGAATCGGCTTGGATCACAATTGATTTAATGCAGGGGAGCTGGTCTGCCCGACGTGGGAGGAAAGTACGCACGAAAACCGGCTGTTACAAGCGCCACGGAGGGAGCGTGTGTTTGGATGAGGCAGAACAGCGAATCCAGAAGAGCAGAGATGACACAGACGGTGGCGGCCTTTCAGAAGTGACGTGCCAAGTCTTCAGTTTCTCACTCCTCATATCCCTCCAGTGCGGGACGACAGACCGGCGGAGCTCCCTCTGCCCACAAACCCTCCCCGCTGGAGATCGCCCAGCCCCAGGGGCCATGTTCAAAATGTGCCTTCTGGAAAAGATGGGTGGGATAACTCCCAGCTTACCATACTGACTCTAGATACCTGACAGTAACACCAGTGCAACTTCCTCTTGCTAGGTTATAAAAGTTTGCTTTCTTCCCTTTTGTGTTGGCCTTTTGAAAGAGTACCTAAAATTCAAATTATTTCAGGAGGAGGAGTTCAATGTGCTGCCCTGGAAGATGACACCTTGGGACTTTGTTAGCCCATCAGGGTATGAATACCTAGTGGAAAAGGAGAGAGACGCTCAGCCAGGCACCCGGATATCGGGAATAGTAAGATCAGCACGAAGGAGAAAAGGGGCGAAAAGAAGACTAGCCCCGAGCTGAGCTGCGTGGACCTTGCCTTTCACCTTGAACATGTCCAACATAAGGGACCAATCTGCGATCAGGGGTTCTAACACTTTCTCTGTTGGACTTATTGTGCAGCTCAGGAAGGGGGCATCGTCATTTACCACCTGTAGGTATGAACTGTAACATGGACGCACCCGAAAGATAATTGTTCCTCCCCAGATATTTAACTGCTGAACTTGGCAGTGCCATAATCGTATTAGGTAGGCAGTATGGCACACGCCCCTCCAACCCTCCACAGCCCTCTTCTCTGCCTGATACGTTCTTCCTGAAACTCTTCTTCATTAATATTCAGAGTGCATATATTGATGTGAATGTTTAATAAACAATTTCAGAAGCAGATACCATATTTAATGCCATTGGATAAGTTCTGCAGTAGGACCTTTACGGTGGCATTGTGGCATCATTGAAATGAATGAATAGTGACAAAGTGTGACCGTGTAATACAACTGGGGAATTTAGTATGGAATTGTATATTTTTCTTCCAAAGACAGTGTGTGTCTCTTTTGAGTTTAAAATTGACTTTAAATTTCCAGTTACTGAAAGTTTTGCAAAGAGGGTAGGGTGATAGAGAAATCACGCAAAACAGGGGCGCCTGGGTGGCTCAGTCGTTAAGCGTCTGCCTTCAGCTCAGGGCGTGATCCCGGCGTTATGGGATCGAGCCCCGCATCAGGCTCCTCCACTGGGAGTCTGCTTCTTCCTCTCCCACTTCCCCTGCTTGTGTTCCCTCTCTCACTGACTGTCTCTCTCTGTCAAATAAATAAATAAAATCTTAAAAAAAAAAAAAGAAATCACGCAAAACAAGTTTGTAATAAAAAATGGGCAATTGACTAATTACTTGATCTATTCACTGATGTCCCATATTTGGATTACTTTCATGAGAATTCACCGATTCTGGAGCCGAAGAGGGTGGAACTATTGTATTGTTAATACAACTATACATTTATTTATTCAAGAGCTTGTTTTAACTGAGTACCTACTTCGTGTCTTGCACGGTACAGAGCTCTGGAGTTGCAGTGATGAGTAAGAGGGATTTTCCCTCCAGGGACTTATGGAGGAGCAGGTGGTAGACAGTGAAACAGGCTGATGCAGACACATACACGAAGTGGAAGAGAGCAGTCCCAGACAGCTGGGTCTCCTGGAAGGCTTCCCAAAGGAGACAGCATGTGATCTGGCCTTGGAGGATGAGCGGAATTTTTCCAGGGAAGCCTGCCATGGGGGGCTTCTGTGGAGGGATGAATAGGAAGAGCAGAGGTACAGGGGGTGGAGGAGGAAGTGGAGCGGCAGGTGGTTTGATTTGGCTGAAAAACTCTCCAAGTGAAAAGGCATTGGACAGAGTGGAGTGACCTAAGGGGGAACCAGGTCGTGGAGCTTTGCAGGCTCTCGTGGTAGGGAATGAGGAGCTGCTGTAGGTTTTTGTAAAAAGAAATAAGGTGATAGGCTCTGCGCTGTAGGACATCCTGGGAGGGGCAGAGACAGCTGAGGGCAACATGATGGGGGAGGGAATGTCTCATTTCGAATAGTTCAAATCATTCTGAAGTTTGGATGGATTTATTCCAGCAGATCAAAAGGCACAGTGCAGTGAAGAAATGCATTAAAAATTAAGAGGTCTGCATTCTAGCCCCAGCTTTGCTTCTAATTAGTCTTGTGTCAGGATGAGTCACTTCACGTCCCTGATCCTTAATGTTCTCATCCGTGAAGGCGCGTGTGTGTGTGTGTGTGTGTGTGTGTGTGTGTCTGTCAATTTCTAAGGTGGATTACTTGCGTTCTAAGGTGAGTTATATGATCCTGTATGATGATTACATCCCTCATTTCCTCCTTCCATATTTTCATCTCAAAATTGCCAAAGTGATTTAAATAGGATATTTAGATATTTCTGCCATATTCCAGAACAAGCCATTTCCCTCGAGGTGGCTACATAGCATCAGCCCCTCAGATGTTCTCTCATTGTCTTTTTAAGTTTGTCAGTTACACGTGATATCCAGGAAAAGAAGAAGCCAGCACACCACGGCCACCATGTTTCTCTGTTTCAGGCTTGGTCTCTAAACTTTAGGGTCTAAGGGACCAGACAGCAAACAGACACCCCTCTGTACCACTAGCATGTTCTTAAGGAGAGCTAGTCGTTGAGCAAAGTCGGGAGGTGGAACCATGAAGGACAACTAGTCCAGACAAGAAGAGGATTAGCTGGTTTTCCCTCCAGTCCTCACATGGGTAGACCTCTCCTTGCCATTTGACTCCATTATGGCTGTCCTGCAAAGACAAAAGAAGATTTTACTGAGAGGTCACATAATAGTTGGTAGCTAACCATACTACTTTCGACTACTGTTTCAAAATGGAGCAATGTTACCAGGATGAAAATTATGAAGGGCAAATATTCACGAATAAATGTGGGCTAATGGAATTCGCTTCTATAAAATATCCAATGCTTAGAAATAAATGAGAATTCTGTCAGTCATCTAAATGACTACATATTGGGGATTATATATAACAGATTGACTTTTTTTTTAACATTTTGTCCAGATGTTTATATATGGTCTTGACATTTTATTATTTGATTTTTATTTTATATTTAATTTATGGACAGCATTTTTCACCAACCCATACAGTCTACTAAGAAAAGCAATCAAAAGCAATCCCTTCTGGGCAGGAAGAATTTGGCAAAAAGACAGAACCATCAAATGCAGTGGGTCTCAGCTTTTTACACTCTACCATCCTAACCAAGAGCTTGTCAAATCCACTCTGCGACCATGATTTTTCACAGTCAGGTGTTTTCAATTTGTCTTCCAATATGATGTTGACTCAAACATTTGGCAGATTTATAATTTCTCCATTCTCCCCTGCCACTCATTCTCGGGTTTTAGATTTTCTCATTTAATAGTTGTAGCAGTGTTTTACACTTTCCATAAATCTTCGTGAAGTTTCTAAACCCGGTGTCATACAAGTTGAGAATTGCTCTCTAACAAAATCCTTTCAGGAACTGAGTGCTGTATTTTATAGTTCTGCCTTAATTAATCCTCTGCCTGAAGTAATGAGCGGGTCCGAGGGACTTTTTAAAGTTACAATACACACAGCTTCATACTCCCCACTGGAGAACAGAGCTGGGGCAGGCAAGGTCTTCTCTGCACCTGTGATTTGTCTGGGAGCTCTGAGTTTGTCTGACCTGGAGATGGGAGCAGCAGGTACTCGACGTTCTGCCCTCCTCCCATCCCTGCGCCTTGGTATCACAAAGAGTTCATTTCTTCAGGGAGCCTGGGTGGCTCAGTCGGTTAAGCATCTGCCCTGGGCTCAGGTTGTGATCTCAGGGTCCTGGGATAGAGTCCTGAGTCAGGCTCCCTGTTCAGCAGGGGATCTGCTTCTCTCTCTCTCCCTCAACCCCTCCCCCTGCTTGTGTTCTCTTTCTTAAATAAACGAATAAAATCTTTTAAAATTCATTTCTTCCTCTTCCTTCCCTGCTCACTTCAGCCACCAGGAAGCCCACCTACCTCTGAGCATCCTTAGCACAGACTACCTGTTTTACCATTTAGTCATACTCTGCTTTATACCATCTCCCGAATGCTGAGTCTGCTCTTGACTGTTAAGCCATCAAATTCCCCAAAGATAGAGAGCATAGCCATATTGGATTAGGGATGTTCTGTTATGAATCTCAGCAATTTTTATCACGGTAGGCATAGACAGATGATCTCCAAATACTTGCATGTAGAATAACTTACAAATGAAAAAAAAAACAAAGAGAGAGAGAGAGAAAGAGAATGAACTTCACTAATTCCAGACACACTACCCAGTCCATTATCTCTGGGATGTTCCTATCACAGCCAAGATAGACAGGCATCAGAGCCATATTCAAGTTCCTCAGATGGAGATTGAGAAGTGTGTGTGTGTGATTAGTCCTTGTGCAAGTTACCTGCTTTGTAACTTACATGTAACTTACATGTACATACTTAGCAGCATGATATTCGGTGATTATATGACACATTAGGTTTGTATTTAGAAGATGTAGAACTTTTATGGGTCTTCCCTTAACGAAGAGGCCTGGCAACCCACAAGCATCTCCTAAAACAAGAACTTCCCTATGGTTAGCTACCAACTATTATGTGACCTTGAGTATGTTACTGTTCATCTGTGGGCCTCCAAGTCCTCAAGCGAAACGTGAAACGAATAGATCAGATGACCTCCAAGTTTCCTTCCAAACCCAGGTCCTGAGCACCAGCTCATTGCTGCTATTATCTCCATTCTTCAGAAACTAAGGGAATGCCCATGCCCTGTGGGTCCATCAAGTTGTCCTCTGAAGTTCAGGAACACAGTGGAGCAATATACCTGGAGCTTCCCAGGTGCTCTAGGCTGTCTCTCCCCTCACATCCTCCTTCTCTCTACATGCAGGAGACTGCAGTGCCATATCCGGCCCTCATGCCTCGTTTGGCTGACATCTGTTCTCTTCGTGTCATAAACAAAAGCTTCAAAGCTAAGTGGCCCTTCCCCACCTGTTCCCTCAAAAACATGGCAGTGTTTGCAGAGATAATGCAGATGTCCTAGCTGAAAGAGCACCATCAGCTATGATCTGGAAACACAAGGATATGGGGTGGGATCCTGAGATTTTATGCTTCTGCCTTTTCTGGGCATGTCCATTTAGCTAAGATTTACTATCTTCAAGTGCCAGAGGTTGTACTTGGTACGTACAAAGATATTAGAAGCAGAGCTATCTTTCAGAAACCCCCAGTGTGATTGGAGCATGATTCAAAACAATGTGGGCATGTGGGGTCTATGGAGGTCTAAACCACATGCCCACCTCCAGGGACCCGGCATAGCATTTGATGGACTTCAGAAGGTGGATAGCTCCGTGGACGTTGAGACCAAGAACGAGGCCTGGAACTGGGCTTTGGATCCTAGGAAAGAAGAGGCTAGACTACGCCAACTTACCTCAGAGAATCACTAGGTGCGTGAACAACTCACCTTGTTGCCTTCTGTGTCCAGGATCGTAGGTGTTTTCAGCAGACAAACATGATTTTGTTTGGAACTTTGGTTGGTGCCATGTACCTTTAACCCATTTAGCCCAGCCTGGAAATCCTGTGCTGAGATCCTTGGAGATGGGTTTTCTAAGAAGACGGAGAATGTGCCCACACGTTGGGGAGCCTTTTACTAAATTGCAACCCTAGTGGGGAAGTAGTCCTCTCCTCTCTCAGCCATCATTTTATAGGAGGAGTGCTCAAGCAGACATCATCAATGCAGTCAGTTGTCACAGACAAGTGGTAGAGCAGAAAGTAGTGAGAAACTTTCATATTGTGACAGAATTGGTCAGTGCTCGGACCTACATCTCCTGCTCTTCCCACCTCTGTGAACAAGGGCCACCTTTCAACCACCACCCTTTGTATTTCTTTGCGCGATGGCTTTCTCTGACCACCAGAGACTGGTTTCCCACCTGTACCATAGGTCAGAAATCCTAGCGAATTAATGTCCCCCTTGCAAGAGTTTTAACCTACACCAAGGGAGTGAGTGTATTAATAACCCACTTCCCCTACACCTCTGGACATCTGGGGGATGTCCTCTGAAACATGTGACCCATGGAGTTCCCAGCAGGAGTAAACTTCTGTTGCCCAAAGTGGTCACTTATTCATTACCTTTTTATTGGCCACCTTCTCTTGTCATCCGCACTCCCCACTCCCTACTCTTGTTCGCAATCTTCTCCCAAATAAGTGACTTGCTCCCTAATTTCTGCCTCAACAATTCCTTCTGCGGGTGAGGAGAGACCCAAACGATGACACATCTTCAACATGGCATTATTAGATACCTGGAATCAGGGACTCACAAGAAAGGATAGAAACCGGGTCATCGCATGTTCAGTAAATCTGTGGGTTGGAGACTCAGAGCTATGAATTACTTCTGTTACTACCATGATTTTTTAAAAGATTTTATTTATTTCTTTATTTGAGAGAGAGAGAGAGAGAGAGAGAGTGCGTGCTGGGAGAGGGGCAGGGAAAGAGGGAGAGAGAGAATCTCCAGCAGACTATGGGCTGAACGTGAAGCCCAACTCAGGGCTTGATTTCACGGCCCTGAGATCATGACCTGAGTTGAAATCAAGAGTCGGATGCTTAACCGACTGGGCCACCCAGGTGCCCACTACCATGATTTTTACCTTCACCACTGCTTCCCCTCCTACAGGCAGGTGTGACACGGGGAAGTCATGGTTTCAGGAAGTGGAAGCAGTGGTTATAGAAGTAGCAGAAGGGCTGGGGTTGGACAGGAAGAAGCCAGTATCTCACCAGTATGTCTGTCTGTGGCATGCTTGACTGAGCGGGCTGTGGAAAGAAAGTGAGATGGACTCTTAGTGTAACAGCAATTCCCTGAGGGACTGTCCCTTTCACAGATGTGACATTTTCCCCTCATAAGCAAACCTACTCACAAGACAAGGTTGGCATTTTCTTGAGTTTTATCCATAAAAACTATGAGCACCCAGTGCTTCTCCTAAAGCTGCTGGATCCCTTGAGCTTGGAGGGCTCCTCCTCCAGTTGCAATGCTCCTGGTGTGAGAAGTGGGTCCTCAGAGCCATGAACCCCCTAGACAGAGGTCTACAGGCACTTGACTCTTCTGGTCTCTCCCTGTCAGCAGCCCCTTGCTGGGATTTTCTGTTCTTAACCTGTATATTTCCTACATGACCTATGTTATAAAACAAACAAATAAAAACTGGTCATGACAATTATAAGAAATGCAGACTTAAGAAAATATATAACAACAGCAAATTGCCCAGTTTCGTTTGCTTTAAATTCCCCCAAATCCGATTTGAAGGAAACTGCTAGTAACCCATGAACTTCCCCTAGACTGCCCCCCCCCCGATCTCCCCACCAGCTATAGGTAACCTTTCCTTCAGTTGTGTATTCCGTGGGTCTTCACTTCTCTTCCTAGAGCCACAAAGTCTAATAACTGCTTGAGCAACTTCCTGGGTCTGCTGGCGCTCACTCCTACCCATTCTACTCATTGCTTCCCAGCTTGGTTGTTTGAATGTAGGAAGTCTGGGACCCAGCCTTCACTCCAGTACCACCCTGGAGGGCTGGACCTCATGCTGGAAGCCAGGTTACTGCCCTCACTGTCTGGCTGCTGAGGATGCATTTATCAGGTTCTGGTTAATTAGGGTTGCGAGTGGTTCCCAGAACAGCAGGTCTGGGCGCTGGAATCAGGGAAGAGGGTGAAAGGGCACTCCGAGTTGTATCAACACTGCTGCCTCAACACAACACAGGTTGGCTCTGCAACCTTCATCCACACATGGGAGGGAAGGGTGGGTTGGCATTCCTCCAGCTGGCTAGTAATTGAAAACTGAACATCACTTTGCTGGAAGAAATTGAAGAAAAAAAGGGATATGGTTGAACATTATCATTACCCTTGAAGATATCAGAACTGGGGGCTATGTAGTTCTTTTGTCTGTGACACCCGAGGGTCAGTAACAGCAAATACGATCTCATCTTTTCCCATTCTATCCCAAGGGAGTCTAATTAGGATATTTTATAGGTGTGTGGCCAATGGTACAGAACAGCTAAACCAACGTCACTTAGCCAAGTCAGTGATAACATCTTCATTCAAATGATAAAAAAAATACACAAAAAAGAAAAATTTAAAATTTTTACACTGCCATGATTTAGACTCTGAGTATTCTGCTTTCAGGCTCATTGAATTGGATTTTTTTCTTTTTAAACACTGAAAAAATGATTTTTCTTATTACTTTTTTTTTTTTTTACATTATCATGGTGTTTTACTCTAATTCACTGAGGGTTTTTTTTTTTTTTAATATAAGGGAGACTTATAATTTATTGGCCAGAAATCTCTTTTCCTAATCAGTGGTGAATTATTTATTAGAAGCTACAAAATGACAAAGACACTCTTTCACCTCAGAACTTTTAAATTATGTCATTGCTCATCAAATATTTTTCAGTTCGTTTGGCTAATATTTTCAACATGCCTTCAAGGAAAAGGGTAGAAACCTAAGCCTATTTGTAGAAAGAATATCAGTCATCATTCTCATTATAACGGAAAAATTCAATATTTGTTTATTCATTTGTTTAGTTGCAATGGAGTTGACACACAATGTTACATTAGTTTCAGGTGTGTTACACACTGATTCAACAATGGTATGTGTTATGCTCTGATCACAAGGGTAGCTGTGCCAGCGCCTGGGTGGCTCGGTCATTAAGCATCTGCCTTCGGCCCAGGGCGTGATCCCAGGGTCCTGGGATCAAGCCCCACAAAGGGCTCCCTGCTCTGCTGGGAGTCTGCTTCTTCCTCTCTCACTCCCCCTGCTTGTGTTCCTTCTCTCGCTGGCTGTGTCTCTCCCTGTCAAATAAATAAATAAAATCTTTAAAAACAAAAAACAAAAAACAAAAACAAGGGTAGCTACCATCATCTATCACCATGGATGGCAAGTTGGATCTTTTAATAGTCAATAACAGCTGTTTTCCAAAGCAGTGATAACCACTTAGAAATCTTAAAAGAGATTTAAAAATATTTTTATTGTGAATACTGACCCATTATTTTAAATGATATGTTATTCCTGGCGTTATTTTTCATTATAAGTAAGTGAGAAAAAATTTGATCTTTTATAAAAATATAAGAATTTCATTGATCTGAAATTGTATAGCAAGGATCCAGGGTATTAATGTATGGTATGACTAAAGGATTTCTTGAACTGACCAAGCACTTTTGCATATATTTCACATACAAATATGTTGTATCATTTGAATTATGTAAATGAGAATAGTAGAGTATGGAGTGATAGTCCAACCTGCTGGTGACAGATAAAACCAGGTCTCTTTCTTTATCCCTCCTTTTTCCTTAACTCCATCACCCGCTCTGATACCTGACATGGATAAGAAAGTTCTCACCCAGTCAAAAAATGGGCAGAAGACATGAACAGATATTTCTCCAAAGAAGACATGCAAATGGCTATCAGACACATGAAAAAATGCTCCACATCATTAGCCATCAGGGAAATACAAATCAAAACCCCAATGAGATACCACCTTACACCAATTAGAATGGCAGAAATTAACAAAACAGGAAACAACAAATGTTGGCGAGGATGTGGAGAAAGGGGAACCTTCTTACACTGTTGGTGGGAATGCAAGCTGGTACAGCCATTCTGGAAAACAGTATGGAGTTTCCTCAAGATGCTAAAAATAGAGCTACACTATGACCCAGCAATTGCACTACTGGGTATTTACCCCAAAGATACAGATGTAATGAAAAGAAGGGGCAGATGCACCCCAATGTTCACAGCAGCATTGTCCACAATAGCCAAACTATGGAAGGAGCAGAGATGACCTTCAACAGATGACTGGATAAAGAAGATGTGGTCCATATATACAGTGGAATATTATTCAGCCATCAGAAAGAACAATTACCCACCATTTTCATTGACGTGAAGGGAACTGGAGGGGCTTATGCTAAGTGAAGTAAGTCAAGCATAGAAAGACAATTATCATATGGTTTCATTCCTATGTGGAACATAAGCGATAGCCCCGAGGACCACAGGGTAAGGGAGGGAAATCAGAAAGGGAGAAGAAGCTTGAGAGACTATGGACACTGGGAAACAGACTGAGGGTTTCAGAGGGGAGCGGGGTGGGGGGAGGGGTAAGAGGGTGACGGGTATTAAGGAGGGCACGTGTTGTGATGAGCACTGGGTGTTACACGTAACTAGTGAATCACTGAGCTCTACATCAAAAACTAATGATGTACTGCACAGCGGCTAACTGAATATAATTAAAAAAAAAAAAAGAAGTATATCCCGTCAAGGATTCTAGATGATGGTGAGGGTCTCAGCAACAATTCTGACTCTAATAGGCCATATCTAGACTTTTGTCGCTGAATGTGTTAAATCTCAACTATCTGTCTTTCACATCTTTGTTCATTGTTGTACCTATAAATTTTAATCACTTTATTGTGAGTTCAGCTTTCAATTAAAAATTGTTTGCTAGTACAGTTGGAAGATTCCACAAATTAAGATGTCAACAACATTCAAAACATGTAAACAAAATTTTGTCGGACTGTTCATAAAATACGTATTTTTATAAATAAAAACCTAAAAAAAAAAAGAAAAAAGAAAGCTCGCACTCAACCAAAGTTTGAGGATTCTTCACACTCTAGAAACTGGACTCCTGCTCTTAGCCATTGCTCCTTTCCAGGGCCAGCAATGAGCTCATGTTTTAATTATTAAAGTTGCTCCAAATGTCTACCATTTATGCCTGGTCTACTGGTCTCCAGACTAGCAGAACTTATACGGAACTTGATAACTGTTAATACCTCCTGCTTGGCACTGTCCTCTAAAACGATAAAGAAGAGAAAAGAGGGGCGCCTGGGTGGCACAGCGGTTAAGCGTCTGCCTTCGGCTCAAGGCGTGATCCCAGCGTTATGGGATCGAGCCCCACATCAGGCTCCTCCGCTATGAGCCTGCTTCTTCCTCTCCCACTCCCCCTGCTTGTGTTCCCTCTCTCGCTGGCTGTCTCTATCTCTGTCAAATAAATAAATAAAATCTTAAAAAAAAAAAAAAAAAAAAGAAGAGAAAAGATACTGGGGCTCTAGTTATCAAACACCTCAAATCAGGTCCCTAACCAAGGTTTCCTTGAGCAGCTGGTTGGTAGTCAAAATACGATTCCACCTGCCAGAGATTTCTAGCACATCATGTTTTCCAGGGTAAGAAGTGTATTTCCCACACCCTCCAATAAGCACGAGGTAGGCTGATGGAACCACAGTAACTTAACACTTGCCGTAGATGAGGCTAAAAATAGTCATTCATACTTTTTAGGCCTTGGTTCAAAACTCACATCCATTTAGGACGCCTTTCTAGATTAACTGGGCATATACAGACCATATACCTTTAACTCTCTCTGCTCTTGGTGTGCTGTCTTTAATCCACATTATGGTCTTTGGTCCTGGCTCATGGGCTACTTTTAATTGTTCTAGAGTCATTTCACTCTCAGTAATCTCCTGGAAGGCTAAAATTACATCTTTAAATTCTCCAGTCCCCTATCCCAGGAAGATGAAAAAGGAAATAAACACAGGCTCTGCAGACAGACGATGTGGATTAATGTCCCAACTCAACCATTCACTAGCAGAAGGGCCGTGAGGTCATTCTGTAACCCTTCTGTGCCTCAGGAGTCTCATCTGTAAAATAAAGACAATGATATCTCTCCCCAAGGCTAGTTGGGAAGATTGAATGAGAAGGTAGATGTAAAACACTCAGCCCAGTGCCCAGGGCTCGGCAGATCTATCGTAAGTGCTTTGGTAAGGGTTTTGGGTATAAGTTTCCACATGTGTCCTCTGCTTGGCAGACACCTGTTGCATAAATGTTCACCCCACATGTGTACCAGGACATAGGCATTTTCAGACATGGTTCCTTAGTTACTTACAACTTTCCTCTCACCCCAGGAAGAACTGTTTTGAACCATCTCAGAATCAGAGCCATCTGCCCTCTGTCATTCAGTTGTCCTATAAATGGATCGCCTACCTCTTAGCTTCTAATGGCATTTCGTCATCTCAAGAGGATGTGATCATGCCAGTGAAGCGAGGAAGCAGCCACTGCTTCCCAAACGGTGGCCCACGCAAGACTCTATCCTCACGTACCAGGTGGTTTGCAGATATCATTGGCCAGTCATTGCCCGAACACATGTAGTGACAAGATGAGTATACAAATCATGGGCCACACAATAGAGGGTGCATCGATCCCCATTCCCCCCAGCCAGCAATGGCTTGGGCTTGGAAGATTCAAATGCCAGTGCTTGATAGGGGAATGAAAATGCCTGACACTTAAAAAAAAAAATTATCTTCACTCTCTCCCCTAAATTCACTTCTTTTTGTGTCATTTTGGCAGGACATCCTAATCATGGCTTAAGTCATTTATATATTCCTCTGCTCTGTAAGCCTCAAGTGAGCTTTCTTCAGCGAGTATGTGAAACAGTCCACTAACATCCTGAGGTTTATCTATTCATTTCTCAGCAGTCTATGAATCAGAACAGACCCAGGTTACACAGAGTATTTAGCGGGTAGCGTCTGCTTGTGTCCTTGTGACGTTAGGATGACTATATGCTTCAAAGAGGCTTTATGGGGATGTCTCATTAGGGCCAGACATGAGGAAGTCATTAAGCAAAGACTAGTCAGATTGAAACATGTTTGAATTTTTCACTTGTTATGCATCTAAGCGTGACTGTTAGAATGTTTGTTTTTGATAGTGAATTGCTCCTTCCTGCCAATGAAACCCATTGTCCCTGGAGCACCAGCACGTGGGTCTGCCATTTGAACATCAGCAGCATGCGGTCCTTGTGATCCAGTTAAGGTTTTGGGGGGAACAAAATGCATGATATAGTGGAAAGTTCAGAGAAAGGTTTTGAGGCTTGGCTCTGCCATTTGCAACTTGCATAATAATTTACTTCCATTCATTAGCCCAACTTCTCCATCTGGGAGATGATGGGTTTGAAAAAGATCAGTGTATTTTAGAGATGATGCCTGTGAAGCCCTGGGATTCATATCCCATAAGCTCTGGTCCCTCCCTGCCTGCCTCAGCAGGCCAGCTCTTCCTTCCTCTGTCTGGCATACGGGGCTTCCAAGTTAGATTATTATTTTAAAGTGAAGTGTCTCTAAATCGTGTTGGAATTTCACAGGCGTAGACGATCACCCTGTCACCCCTGGTTGTTCTTACTTTCTTGGGAGCTTAAATTTATGTTCTGGAACATCTAAGTTTGTGAGGCCCAGAGAGCAGGATCTATAAAAGAGAGAAGCAGGCAGGGAGAGAGCGAGGGAGAGAGAGAGAGACACTGAGGGTGAGGAGGGTCTCTTGGTCTGCTCCCTCTGGGCTGTCCGACAAAAGGCAGATTCATCCTGACCTGGGTACAGCCCCATCAAGGTCAACGTGGCCGTACTGCATGGTCTGATGACAGGAGACTTTACAACTTAGTTTGCAGGTGCTACCCTGGTTCCTATGTATCATGGTCAGAACCTGGAAATGGTCCCCAGGGAGTCGACTCCATAACCCCCTAGGAGTACTTGTGCTTCAGCTGCAGCAAGGGGAGGGGGGCGAGGGGGTGGGAAGCAGTCAGATTCTCTAGGTAGTAGAGAGGCCAGAGGACCCACAGTTCTCCCCTCCGCCATACGGCAGCATCAGTTGCCCGGACACCATCTCTGAGGATACCACCCTCCAGGGAGGGAGGCAGAAGGCAGAGGCAGCCGAGAGCCTAGCACGTGACCTAAACATTCACTAAAGAGGCTGTTTCAACGATCAGACACGACTAGGTTTAAAGTTGAAAGGGCTCTAAGTTATTCCCCTGCTCTAAGTGGTCAGCAAGCCCTCAGGATAGAAACCATAATACTTAAAGACCGAACAACAAGTTGTGCCCCATGTGTATTAACACTCGAGTCCTCGTGTGAATGACACTTGGGATCTCACTGTACTTTGAAACTGTTACGACATTCCACGGAAGACCACCATCTAGAGTTTGGAGGACCTCGTTCTGTTCATGACCACCCTTCCTGTGTGCCTTCACTTCCCTATCAGAAAGCACTTCCTTTTGCCTTTTGCCATTCTAGGAGCAAGACTGATTTGTGGTGCGTATGTTTTCGCCCCCTCCCCTCCAGCAAGGTGTAGCATTATCCAAGAGTTTCTTCCTTAGTCACGGATGTCATCGTGTGTGGCCATGCACACGTACTGGCCTCACCGGGGCTCTGCTCACCCTGGCCCGTGAACAGACAGCTCGTTTTACCCTCCGAGCCACAGCACGGATGAGGCGGAACATGACGGGTCATTCTCCTCCTTTTGGGACTTGATGTCCTGCCAAGGGCTGGAGCGAGCACCTCTCACGCAGGTATCCTCACCAGCCCGCCGCTGGCTCCCTGCTTCCCTCCTTCCCCCAAGAACATGTCCACACTTACCTTGGTGCCAGCAAGGGCCATGTTCTTCGACACCGCATTCCTCACAGGTTGTTGTGATTGAAAGCATTGAGTTACAGCCAGAGAGTCTAAAGGCTGAAGGAAACAGCACGCCATGAAAAGATGACCTCAGAGGCTGTGGCTGCCAAGTAAAGACGGTCGACATCACTGCTGGCAGGCCACAAAGCGTGGAGACAAAGGGCAGAGGGGAACTTTTAAAGAGCGACCTCACCGAGAACCCGCTGCCCTCTCCCTGTGTGCCCCAGAGGTCCGGCTGTGGGTGTCCAGCCACAATAAGGCCATGAGGGGCCACGTGTGCGATGATCCAGGAGGAGAACCGGATCCCATCCCCGTCCTCTTGGTGTGTTCACAATGGGAGAGAAACCGAAAGTGCCAAATGGTGCTGCAGCAGCAGGTGGGGTGAGCGGGCGCAAAGGATTGGAAAATGTACCGGGGTTTTCCTTTGGTTATTTGAGGTCCCTGAAGAACTGCCCTTAAAAAGAGTGAAAGGAAGGGGAGTTGCTGGTGCAGGCTGCGTACGCTTAAAACAAACAAACATAGTAAAAGACCTTGACATGGAATTTGCATAGTGACAGAGGAAGATGAACTTAGTGGTGATGCCTGTACGGCCATCTGTGCAGTGACAATCACATTATATGGTGCCTGGGGCATTGTAGTCTGGGTGCATTACACGCCATGTGCCCCTGAACTATGTGTATTACACTACAGGCATTATAAGTTATATGAAATATACATTGCGTGCATTACACCCTAGGTGCATTACACACCATGTGCCCCCCGCCCCGAACTATGTGTATTACACACTACAGGCATTACAAGCTACATGCAATACACATTACGTGCGTTACACTCTAGGGGCATTACATGCTGGACACATTATACTTGATGTGCATTATACACTAGGTGCATTCTATACGAGGTGCTCAATCTGTGTCGTAAGGGGCAGAGGGCAGGAGGCAGAAAGAGGAGACAAGGAGTGGTATTCGTGCCTTCAGGGAGCTCGGAATCTAGTTCCAGAGAAGCAGCCAACTCACACCGACCAGATAACTCCCGCATGCTCTGAGGGATTGCTCCTTTTATCATATATGCTGAAAAACCAAGAAGTCTTCCACAGGGGATAGGCACTGGAGTTCAGAGAAGGGCTGCGGTGTCTGTGGAAAGGTTCCACTGTGGATGTGGTTAAAGACTGGGGGCTGCTGGGGACCCTGGCTCGGACTAGACTGGCTGCAATCTAGCGTAGGTATACTAAAGTGTAATAAACCACCCGTCATCAACAAAGTGTAATGAAAAAGCTGTTTTTCAAATAAACTTACTTGGTTTGTTTTTCAAAACAAAGTTTTGAAAACAGAAATATCTTCCCCCATAACCTCCTAGTGCTGTGTTTTTATTGTTACTACATTCACCTGGTTTATTACATTTGGGCCGTATCTCACACGTTAGTGGGAACGTCTTGGGCTGTACTCTGTACCTAGACCTGGAAGAGAGCCCCATGGGGAAAGTCCTGCCAAGTGGCAGGTTTCCTCCTCCCTCTGGAGCCCAGGGTTCCCCCTCTCTACCCTCCCTTTCTATCAAGGAGTTAGCATGTAAGTTAAAAGCCCATTTGAACCACCTTCTTCCCTTCATTAGGTGCCTTTTCCCTCCTATATTTTCCTATATTTTCCACTTCCCTGCCCCGCAGAGCCCCCGGCTTCTCCCAGCTACACTTGATTAGGGCTTCCTGGGACCCGCAGCTTGGGGCGTGTGTGTGTTAATTACTTGGGGTGTGTGTGTGTGTGTGTGTGTGTGTGTGTCAATTACTTTGGGCCCCGGGGGAGGCAGGGGGAACAGGCTGAGATTATTTCTCAGCTCTAAAGAATAACTGTTTGTTACCATCTGTATCCAAAATGAGCTATTTGAGCATTCTTTGGTGTTTCGTTTCTTTCCATGTATCTGCTCACTGATTTCAGTGTTCACCGTCCCAGAAGCTGATCTCGAGGAGGTGAGCTGGAACCCCACAAGAGGTAAGAGGGAATCCAGCCATTCTCTGAACTCCAGGCTTGTGGGTGTCCCCGTAACAAGCTGCCATAGGCTCTCCCTGGCACCTCTAGAAACCAGCCCTTGTGTGGGAGCTGCATCCTGGGGAGTCACCAGGAAGTGGGGGATTGAGACAGAGGCAGCAACAATGTATTACTCTTACCGAGTCGTTACACCAGGTCAGTGCTAGTGCTTATTAGTATTAAATGATAACAACCCACTATTTCTATTTAACAAGCGGTAAAACTGAAATTTAAAGAAGTGAAATAGCTGGTCAAAGTGATACAGACCAACGCTCCGTTTCCTCAACACAAGCCTTAATAATAACTGACATTACATCTATTTTTCCAGATCACAAAGTTTTCCTCAGGAATGGTATTTTATTCAATCCTTGGCGAAGGGCCCAGGAGGTTAAGAGACAATCCAAGATTATGTAACTCATGAGTGGACCAGGCGAGATTTGCAAAACTATGGTGTCAAAACACGAAAGGTAGATCTCCAGGGTGTGTGAGCAGGAAGAGACAATCTTCCGAGTTACACCTGTATCTCTACTATTCAGACTTACCTCTAACACTGAAAATTATGCTAGTTGGCCCAAACCTTTGCTTTGACATTACATTAAAAAAAAAAAATCCTCTTGCAATGAAAGAAGAGGGTGTTCCTGGGGATCCTCAGTGCAAATTTACCATAAAATAACCTCATTAGAGTTAAAAATAACTAAATTAGTCCGAACTATATATTTTATATGGCACACACATTGCTTCAGAGCATACGAAATGAAGGAAAACTTCCAAATTCTTTTTATGAAGCAAGTATAACATACCTAAATCTGATAAAAATAGCACCGAAAAGAAAAGAAAAATTATAGATCAGACCAATGCAATTTATGAATATTTGTAGAAAAATCTTAAAAGGAAATTTTAGCAAACACACTTTAAAGCCTCATTAATAAAATAATGAATATAATACACTGTGAACAAATGGGATTTATGCCAGGAATTCAAAGATTAAATATTGGAAACTATATTAATAGAATTCATCATATTAATTGGTCTAAGGAAAAAAATCCACACAATTGTTTCGAGATGCTAAAATTCTTTGACAAAATTCCACATTCCTTTCTAATTAAAATTCTTGAGAAAATATCTCCTTAGAACGATAATAGCTATCTACCTCCATCCTAAAGCTATCATCTTAATAAATGTGAAATTCTAGGGACATTCCCAACAAGATCAGGGATATAGAAAAGATGCCCACCACCTCCATGGCCACCTAACAGCATTCTCAAGGTGCTAGCCGAGGTAATTAGAATAGAGAAAACAGTCATGGGCAAATGGATATGAAAGGAGAAATAAAATAATCTCTACTTGCAGAAGACATAATGGTATACCTAGAAATCACAGAGAATAAACAGTTAAAAAGCTCCATAAAAGAATTCAGCAAGGCAGCAAGATGTAAGGGTAACATGAAAACAAAACAAACCCAGCATTCACACACATAAATAACCATTAGAGTGTATAACGAATGAGAAAACCAAATTTACAACAGAAAGGATGCAATAAATACTTAGTAATAGAGTTATCTCATTTAAAAACTATGTCCACGTAAAATTGTACGTGTCTGTGGCATCTTCATTCATCATGGCCAAAAACTGGAAATGACTCCAATGCCACTGGCTTGTATTATGGATAAACACATTTCAGCATCTTCATACAATGGGATACGACTCAGCAAGAACAAGGAATGACCTGGGGATTTGTGCAGTAGCACGGAGGCATCTCACGAAGAACAGTTCGCTAAGCGGAAGAAGCCAGACTGAAAGGCCACTTATTGCTTAACTGCATTTATATGAAATTCTTTTTTTTTTTTTAAGATTTTTTATTTATTTATGTGACAGAGATACAGCCAGTGAGAGAGGGAACACAGCAGGGGAGTGGGAGAGGAAGAAGCAGGCTCCCAGTGGAGGAGCCCGATGTGGGACTTGATCCCGGAACTCCGGGATCACGCCCTGAGCCGAAGGCAGACGCTTAACGACTGCGCCACCCAGGCGCCCCTGCATTTATATGAAATTCTATGGAGGCAGACTACGGTGGCTGAAAGATCAGCACTGCCCAGGGGCCAGGGCTCCTGAGAGGCGTGAGAAAACTTCTAGGGGTAAAGAAGCTGCTTTATAATTGTGCGGTGGTTACATAACTGTCTACATTTGCCAAACTCATGGAATTGTACACTGGGTATTTTTATGCATAAATTATACCTTGATAAAGCTGATTTTTAAAAAAATAACTTTACTCTTTACAAGAATAGCCCGTGTTCTAGAAGTTTCCAGGAAGCCATCAAGGGCCAGGCTAGAGTAAAGCTGAGATAGAAAGAGAGTGTCTTCATACAAGATAGCTTTGTGGAGTGTCAGGATGTAAACTAGAGGTTTTCAGGCAGGAAACTCAGTGTCACCAGGTTGTTTCCTCCGGATTCACAGGTTTTGAGTTTCTCACCATGTCCGGTAAAGCTTTGAGTAGCTGGACAGGAATGGAGAGAGTGGAAAACAGCACATAACCACGTTCCTCATGGCACCAACTACTTGTTTCACTCATAATTTTCTCTTCTTATTTCATCTTGCTTGCCCTGCACGTTTGCCTCGCAATCAGTGGTTGCGGTGAGGGACGGGGACAGGCGGGATCAGGACTAGGGTTTGCGAGCACGTGTGCGTGTGCACGAGTGTGTGTGTGTGTGTGTGCACATACGTGTGTATGTGTGTGTAGAACTTCATTTCCTTTTCTCTACACCTCATAAATCCAGGAGTATTTCTTGTCCTTACGGAACCATATAATCCTGGTTTTATATAATAAAACTATTGACCTGGAGCAGTTTTCTCTCATTCTAGTCTCCATGCCAAACCCCAATAGAGAAAAGAAGAGGGAAAATTGCTTTTCGGCATAACTGGTGACTCTGCGCATGCACACACATGTTCTTTCATTTTTTTATTTTTAAAGTAGGCTCAGCGTCCAGCATGGAGACTACTATGGGACTTGAACTCACGACCTGGAGATCAAGATCTGAGCCGAGATCTAGAGTCGGATGCCTAACCGACTGAGCCACCCAAGGGCCCCTCATGTGTTTTAATATAAGCACTGCTGCTGTCTATTGGGAGTCTGACTTTCTCGACAGTATCGGTTTGAGAGTGAACTACTGTGTTGGGTGACAGACTTGATTCTGGGGTTCAGCTTGCTATGCTCCCATCTCCTAGCTGTCTCCTTCCTACTCTTCCCAGCACCAGTGGTGCTATAAGGGAGTCCAAACGGCACCCTCCCATGACTGCCCTTCCTTTTTATCCAATGGAAATTAGATTAAATTAAGGCCTGACACGAAAACTTGAAAGAAAAGGATATTCTAAGCAAATGTCTACTTTACGGTATGGATTATTCCTCCCTAGTAGTTGATTGGAATGTGAGTGTGTCTGTCTTAGGCCGTCTCTTTGCTTCACTGTGTACAGCTTTCCAGCCTGTTGTTGGTGTTGCTATTATTATTGCTATTATTGTTATCCGTTTAAAGATAGTGGGGAATTGAGGCACCTGCATGGCTCCTCAGTCAGTGAAGTGGCCAACTCTTGATTTCGGCTCAGGTTGTGATCTCAGGGTCCTGCGGTTGAGCCCTGAGGTGGACTCCATGCTCAGCAAGGAATCCGCATGAGGAGTCTCTCTCCCTCCCCTCTTGCACCCTACCACCCCCACCCCCGCCGACTCACACGCTCGCGTGCACTTGCACTCTCTCTCTCTCTCTCAAATAAATAAATAAATCTTAAAATAAAAAGGTAGTGGGGAACTGGAACTCAAACTTTGATATTATTTCCTTCCAATTTTTCATCCTTGATTTAAGAATAAAACATCAGTATAAGAAAAAAAAAAGCCTGGATTAAGTCTGAAAATATGACAAGTAAACATATCCGGTACCATAATATCAAACACGAGGAATCCTGCTGTTATGAGTTTGCAGATTGCAAAGTGGATTATAGCCCTGTATCTTCTTCCCCGTGATCAGGTAGCGGGGACTCACCCCGGGAAATGAGGGAGGGATATAAGGGAGGGATGTCCTAGAATGTTATCCGCTGCTAACCTTGGTGAGCATTAACTTTTACCTCAAAAATATCTTCCACGAAAGTCGTTTCTATAACATTTGCCAGTTTTAATATATATCTTTTTTTTACACAGACCAATGAGGAACCAATACCCCCAGTTAATCCCAATCACTATTAACCAAGGTGTCGGTGACCTCGAGTGTTAGCACGTTGGATTACGAACACACAAGAACTGGGATTTGAACTGAGGGGCCTTATGTGTAAGAGAAATCAGGCCTAAGACTTGTGTCAAACACGATAAATTCCCCACTTTTTAACGTATTTGTTAAAATCCTGTGATTCAACCGATTTGTTAAAATCCGATGAATATAATATTTAACTTACAGAATTTGGTGTCAGCCAGGGTTTGAATTTCAACTCTCGCCCAACATAGTTAACCTTAGGCAAGTTACCGAACCCTGTCTAAGCCTCACCACCCTCATTTACAAAATGAATTTAACAGTAATACTGATTTCAGAGGGTCACCGAGGGGATTACGGAAATAACAAATACAAAATAACTATTGGTTAAATGAAATAATGCATACTAAATGCCTAGTGCATATTAAATTACCTTCTGTTTGATTTTCACAGGTGTCTGGGGTGATTATTTGAAGTGTCTGGTTTGCCTCTGGCGGACTGGAAAGTTGAGCCCAGAGATTTTGAAAGGAGAGGCTATTGTTCTTCCTCACACTGCATCCCCACTCCCTTCCTCACCCCTGCACAAAGGCCAACATGGTGGCTGCCAGATGGACGGGGCCAGTCCCCGCCAACCTGCAGGGGCTTCACTTTCCTTTATAATCCCCACGACTGCCATTATCCATGTCCTCTTGCGGGAGAGTGGCAGTCCCTGCATAATCTTCTAGGCTTGATCAACTGTGCTGAGACCTGCTGCTCCCAAAGGCCCAGGGAGGGGATATTCCAGTCTCCTTTGTTTCCTACCTTCAACTTTTCAAGGTCTGGAACAGTCTAGAGCTCCCTTGGCTTGCCTGCAATAATTGTACAGCCATGGGAAAGCCAAGGGAAGGGCAGATAGGAAACACCAGGAAAGGCAGTGGTCTGGATACAGCCAGGGCATAATTTATTTGCCAAGGAGAATTATTTTCTTTTTACATCAGTTTAAAGCAATTGGAAAACCAGCTGCTGGTCTAGATTTCATCATACAGCTTATCATTATATGCAAACACGTACACAGAGGAGACATTTTCCTTCTAAATCAAACAATGGAAGGCTTTCTAGAGTGACTTGGAGTGAGGGGTGTATAAAAAGTGGTAGCGGAGGGAAGGATGCCCCAGAAGATGGAAAGTCTTTGGTGTCTGGGTGACAAGGCTGGACGCGTGTGTGGCCCGCCATGATGGATCGCATAACCACGTAAGCAGGCAGAATGCCCAAGAGTAATTAAAGAGATGCCTAGACCAGGGCCCCTCCACATCGTAGACTCGTTCTCCCAAAGTCAAACATCGGTGGAACCTTCAGAGACAGGATCGTTTTAAGTATGAAAACACAATTCACTATTTAAAAGATCCCTTTGCTAAAGAAGAATCCTTACTAAAATTGGAATAATACAATCTTACCCGATTTACTGGCTGATAGTTTTAGTTTGGTGAGTATCTGAATGCAAGGCCCTTATAATAATCTCGAATGGAGTCTTTCAGAAAACTGAGCTTGTCGGTTGGTGATTGCCCATCCCAACCCATCAATCCATAGTACCAGCCCTGCGCCCTGTGTGCCGATGGTTCCTCTAACGTGCTGGCACTTTCCCGTGTTAGGGCCTTGGCTCTTGCTTTCCCTCAGCCCAGAATGCTTTGCCCTCACCCATCTACTTTCTCACCTGCCCCTCTCCATTATATATTGTTCTCAATGAGATCTCCTCAGACTAACCCATTTTAAATTGTAACCACCCGTCTCTTGCAGTCTGGGTCCTCCTTCCTCTGCTCTATTCTCCTCTTTTCAAAGCACTTACCGCTTTTATATACTGTATACTATACCTCGTTTGCTATTGTTTACCGTCTGCCTCTCAAGAGCAAGGATCTTTGTTTGGTTTGTTCATTAATGTATCCCCAGGATCTGGACCTAGCACATAGTAGGTGCTTCATAAATACACCTTGAGTGAATAAGTGAATGAATGGTTTCTAGAGTTTCTACAGTTAACACAAAGTCTTTGGGTCCCATTTTTTTAGCTTATCTTTTTAGTGTCACACAGAAATGTTGCTTGAAGGACACATTCACGACTCAAGCCACGGTCCCACTGCAGGGGTGGCACAAAGACACACAGGACTTGGGGTCCAGTCTGGATTTGCCACCTGTATGGCCTTGGGCCTCTGTCTCCTTATCTCTACAAAGGAAACAATGACTTCCTGAGAGTGTTTCTTTGGGGAAAAATGAATGACATAAATGCGTTTCGTATACCACAGAATGGAATGTGGAGATGTTTTCATATTTACAAGCATATGGGGTTTCAAACTGCAGTTTTCACTGTTCATAAAATTTTTTGGCCTGCTTTGCTGATTCACGGATGGGTTAGATCTCACTCATAATAATAGTGCCCCTGCATTGATGACCTACTGGGTGACGAGGCCTCTGCTAGGCAGGTGTCGATACTGTCCCCTCACTTAGCAAGTTTAAGATCATTATCCCGCTTGACAGGAAAGGAAAGTTCCCAAGTTGCCAAAGCCACGTGGCTGGTGAACAGCTGGGCTGAGACCCAATCTGTGACTATCTTTGAAACGACCGTCCATTTGGTCACTACTAATACATCCTCTTCATCCTCGTCCTCCTGCCTTTCTACCCACTTTCCAGTGCTCACGTGCGCATTTGCTCCAGCTGCCCTGACGCAGGTGTCCATATCGTGGCGTCACACCCGATTGCCGAATCACCAGCTTGCAGCCCGGAGACCGCTATCTGGCGTCAGCATCTTAGCTCACCTTGGTTCTTTCCCACTTTAATCCCTCTTAAGGGTCAGAAAAAGCTCACTTAAATTCTGAGTCATGCCTTTCCACATTCTATGAGGGTACGTGATGGGCCCTAATAGTATTTGGGAGAGTTGCAGAGACCTCTAGATCTATCCCATGTGAATGTGAAGTAATATCATGGATCCAGCAGACTGTCCTCCACCAGAGATTTTAATAATTAATTTACCTTGCTGGAGGAGAGATCTGAGGCCAACAGAGGAATTCAGGAGACCCGGGCAGGGCAGCTTAACTAAGGGGATCTTTGTTTTGTCATCGAGCCTGCAAGTCATGTGCTGACAGATGTCACGGTCCTGCCTGAGTCCCTGCCCATAAGTGTTGACGATATACAGCGAACTCACAGTCTATTTGCCTGACATATGAGAAATCATTTATTCTTCTCTTAAATTCCTTCTGTTTCTTTCTTTCCCCAGGCTTTGGGAACGGCCTAAGTGGCAGAAGGGAGCAGGGAGAGGAAGAGGACCTGTGCTTTGGCAAAACTTTGAATCATACCCAGTTTGATGAATGAAAACTCCTCACTTGTGCTCTGATGGGGTTTTAGCACAAGAGGCCTTTCCTAGGTGGAAGCTGTGGATTCAGTCTCCACTTGCAACCACCCCCCCAACTTCAAGATCCTTTACAAGGGACGGTCAGATTTCCAAGGTTGGAACCTGGACTGAGGATCCTGGGGGGAAGGAAGGAGAAACGCATGGCGTGTGCCGCTGTCCTGTTGTCCGGCCTGTGAGTCAGCATGCCAATGGCCTGGGACCCAGGCTAGCAGCATTACCCATCCTGGCTGGTACCAGGCACATGGTGTGCCCAGCCTCATAGTGCTGAGTGATCTGTGCCGGATGAGTCAGAGACAACACAAACAGGAAAGATCCATGAATTTGGCTGGTGCAGCCCTACGTCTGTGACTCTGCAGCTGAGTCTGGGTCCCTGGCGGGGACTCCTGGTGACCCTCATGGGGTTGCTGAATGCAAGTCTGGAAGGGCTCTTGGGAGGACATGGGTCCAGGCCCCTGCCACTGAGCAGAATCCCCACCAACACATCCAGACTGAAAATCCATCTTGGTCCTTAGTGAATGAAAAAAGAAAATGAAATTATTTCTATAACTGAGGCCAAGCACAAAGGATGAACCTGGCAGGTCCAACTGAAATGAGCCTTTCACACTCTGGAAGGAGTGGCTTCATGGTCTCGGAGCAGTGGGGGTGCCAACATATTGTCATCGTGACTGGAACGTACAGAGAAAATGCCCCTCCCACATGTTTTCTACAACTAGTGTAGTCTAACTCTTGCCCATCATCTTCCTCTCTGGGCTCTCAGGGGCTCTTGAGCTGACGTGGCCTCCCGCAGCTCCTGCCATTGCTAGAGGCAACTCAGTGTGGCCATGACTCCCATTCATTCACCCCCTGCCCTGGCTGATCGCTCTGCTCTGTGCTACCCCAGTGAGCCAGGCTTCCAGCCACAGGTAGGTCCCAAGTCCAGCACACAGGTGCTCAGGGAAGCTCAGGGAAGTTCGATCTCAGGCTCGAACCTCCAGTCTGCCCACCCTGCACTTGGCACACATATTTACCGAATCCCCAGATGGGAAACAGGGGCAAGAACTACCCTCTGCCTTTCATGTTTCCTCCATTTATTATCTTCTTCTCTGCCTGATGGACTTCTATTGCTGTGCATTCATTCAACAAACATTTACTAAGTCCCCGCTACTCAACAAGCTTAAATGTCATGTCCCTCTAGAAAGTTTTCCACAACTTCCCTAAAAACAGCTGCTCACTTTCCTTTCTGTCTTCCCACGCTACTTTATTCACGCACCCAGTTGTGTCTTTCATGTAAGTTGCAATGAGGCATCACTGTTCTCTTCTATCCTGCAGACCTGTGATGTTCCTGCTGAAGGGGAGAATCAGCGTCTGCATCTCTGTACCACCAGTATCTGGCACTCTTGGAAAGCTCACTGATGAAAGTTAACGAATGGAGGGGCGCCTGGGTGGCTCAGTGGGTTAAACGTCTGCCTTCAGTTCAGGTCATGATCTCAGGGTCCTGGGATCAAGCCCCACATCCGGCTTCCTGCTCAGTGGGGAATCTGCTTCTCCTTCTCCCCCAGCTTGTGTTCTCTCTCTTTCTGTCAAATAAATTAATTAATTAATAAGATCTTCAAAATAGTCTTGGGAAAAAAAAAGAAAATTAACAAATGGAAACAAAGTGATAAACTTAAATACGGGGCTCGTAATGCCCAGGGAGGTAGCGTGACTTTGTGGGTAAGGGTACGGGCCCGGAAGTTGGGTTGCTTTAGTTTTAATCCTGGCTCCAAGATTTACTAGCAGTGTGATGTGAGGCAAGTTATTTGACTACTCTATACCTCGATTTCCGTACTTGAAAAGCAATGATCGTAATAATACCTACTTCATCACGTCACTCTGAGGATTAAATAAAATAAAGCAGAATAAAGTATTTAGAATGTGTCAGGCATATCATCTGTCCTCACTAAATGGTAACTAGTATTGCTTGTTATTCTTTCTCTGTGGACTTGATTATTTTGGTAAAATGCTTGTGCATTTAGATGGACAGTTGCATGGGTTTAGGATGAGGGGTTACCGAGAAAAATTCAGATTTAATTTTTTATGAAAAGCGGAGAGGAAAAGTCAATGAATTTTATGCTTTGCTTTCATTCTTCCCAGTTAGACTCAAGCTGCACTCTTTGGCTTTATAAGGACTCTGGTGGAACAAGAAGGATGCTGGAATATGGCCAAGTGTAGCTGAGAGGGGAATTTCTGGCCAAAGAAAATATCGTTGAAGGGCAAAATATGTCATCAAACAGAAAAAAAAAAAAATCCTGCGTTTTTCTTATTGAAAAAGGAAAGGGTAGATTGGGACAAGTTCTGCTACGTTAACCGCTAAGATACCCAAGAGATAAATGACACTTTTAGGGAGCTGGCGGCATTTCCTAGTCTGGAGACGTATGAGTTTGAGACCATTTAGATAATCTTCAATTTGGCCTGGCTTCTCAATAAAGTTTTAAAAATAAATGTCGAAAGGCGCTTCCTCTCGGGATCCATCATGTATCCACCTCTGGTCTTGGAGCTGTCACTCAGGCTGTACCTTTCTTATTCAATGTTACACCTTTGATAGAAACTCGTTGCAGAACTTTTGGAATCAGTCAAATGAGTCAATAAAAAAGTGCCCATAAACAAGGGAGATCACTTATAGTGATATTGGTTATGAGAAGAAGCCTTGAAATACACAAAATGCTGCCCAGACTCTCAGCACGTGGAGAAGGGCTCGTGCTAGCCTGGGGTTCTGGGGAGGAGCGCCAGGTGGAAGGAGGCAGGTGGAAATATGACTTGCAGAGCAGTGGGAGGGGGAATTTGGAGAGCTCGGGGAAGTGAAGTCTAGACTTGCTCGTACCCCTCTGACTGCCTGCTTCTCCTTTTCTGGATCTCTGGCTTTTCCTGGGTTTCCCATAGGTGGGTTTTCATTTTCCTCCTGTCATCCTTTTTCCCCTTTTCCTGTCTCACTTTCTTATGAACAGAGGCTGCCCTTGATTTGACAGTGACAGGGCAAAAGTTTAGTCCAGTCTCCAGGTTCAGTAAACTTGAGCCAGTGCTGGACAACCTCCTTTGGTCTATCTCTATCTTTACCCTGCCCTGTACCCTGGGGGCTGACCTGTGTGCCCTTCACCTGTGGGGGGCCTGAAGGATGCTGGAGGTCAGGAGCCAAGAAAGCCTGGGGTATTTATTCTCCTGGCTCCCTCCACCTTGAGAATCTCAAGGAGGTCCTGTTGGTGGTCCTCCCCATCCCACCCAGCTACTCCAGTTTCCAGGAACCAGTCCCTCTCCATGCCCTGCATCCCTGAGCCGAGGTGCTCACACACCAGCACCTACCTCTTTGAGAATGGCCCCTTCATTTAACTCCTCAAATTATCCAAATTTGGGTGTGTCATCTGTTTCCTGGAGGGGTAAAAATCAACAGGAAGCTTGTTCACAATTCAGATTCCTGGGTCCTGACCACAGAAACTCTGAATGGAGTGTAGGTCCAGAGAGACATCAACGTTTTTAACAAGTACCTGCTTCTGACGCCGGTTGTCCAGGGATGACTTTGAGAGAGACTTGACCAGACTCTGTCAAACTGGACGTCATCCAGGTTCAGTCAAATGGTAAGAATAACGCGGCCCCCATAGTTCCCATTGTTCCAGCGTCTCTTCTGAGAAGTCCAAATTTTTGTATGAGATCATTATGAGCTAAGTTGGGAAAGGCAGGGAGATTTCTAAACCAAGTCCTGGAGTCTGTGGGAGGGCTCCAGTAACCAGAACCATAGAATTACAGAGTATCGGCAAACGCGACATTGAGCTTCTCAACAGCTCATTGATTTATGCTGGCACGGTTTACCTGTAGCCGAGGGCCCCTGAAGTTTATTTGTGTTGATTGCACCATCGTTAATAAGATAGAGAGATGTAATGGATGGCAGATGCCCAAATCTGGAATTAAAGACTTCTGTCCGTGCAAGCCAGCCACGCACGCCACTAGTCCAAGCTAACAGTTGTTAATTGCCCAGTGTTACAAGGAAGCGCTCAGCCAAGGAGAAAAACCAGAAAACTAATGAACTCGTATCAGGAAAACACCAAGGAGGACCAGCCAAGCATGCAGAGAAAAATCTAAAACCTATCCGGAACTTGAAGTTGTGTGGACTTACCATTTCAGGAGCCTGTCTTGTTTTGGGTTTATCAGGTGCATTCTTGGAACATGACTGTTTCAAATATTTAGGATAATATTTATTTAGGCAGCAGGGTAGACAACAGAGGCGGTTGGGAAAGAACATTGCTTCTTCTGAGAACGGTAACCTTTTGCTGCTTCTCTGGTTCATTTCTTAGAACAGAAGCTCAGAAAGGAGAAGGGGCCGGCTCACATTCCCCTTCCCAAGGACATGTTACTGGAGTGGGCCCCATGGCTAGAGCCTGCCTTAAAAGTCTTAGGGCAAGAACCTGGTTACAGATGCCCCTTCGAGATCATGTAATTTAAGTCCTTTGTTCTTGCCAAATCATATGGCAGAAAAGCTCCCCCAAATAAACTGATGTGCGATGACGTGAATGAAATACATGCTCTCCTGGCACTCTGTTTCCTGTTGTCTATGTCCCATTAATCCGTGGTTGGTCTAGAAGAGCAGAGCCTAAAAGAAAAAGGATGGACTATAGCATCAAAACCCTGGGTCAGGGGCGCCTGGGTAGCGCAGTCGTTAGGCGTCTGCCTTCGGCTCAGGGCACGATCCTGGCGTTATGGGATCGAGCCCCACATCAGGCTCCTCCGCTATGAGCCTGCTTCTTCCTCTCCCACTCCCCCTGCTTGTGTTCCCTCTCTCGCTGGCTGTCTCTCTCTGTCAAATAAATAAATAAAAAATCTAAAAACAAAACAAAAAACAAAACAAAAAAAACCCTGGGTCAAAGTCTTGACGCTGCCACTTGCTTTAAGAAACTTATTTCATGATTCTCATCCTTTGTTTCCTCATTTACAAAACTAATAAGACCAGGAACCTCCTAAGAAGAGGTAATCATTAATCATATTAATAGATCTAATCACAGCACAGCAGCTGTTATATAGTACTAGGTTCTCAATAAATGACAGTGGTCATTCTTGTGACTCTTCTAGAAGCTCTAGTTAAGCACCATTGCCTCTTTCTTTCCCATTTGTCAAAGCCCCAGGTCAGAGACACTGCAGCTAAAAGTACACCCTTGCTTCCAGGAAAATGCAGAGCCTTCAGTGTGGAAACTGGCCCTGGGACTGAAGCTCAGAGACCTGACAATCCATTCTGAGAGATCCAGGTTCTAGGGTAATTGCTCCCCGCACAGGAAACAGTGTCATCAATGACTATCACACCTCCCACTGCCTCCAATTTCCTGGGTACCACAGACTTCTTCTTCAGTGGAGAGTCAGGCCACAGACTACAGACCCAGTCCATTAAAGCTCAATGGCCCTGTCTCACCGGCCAAGATAAGTGGGTGAAGTCAGACAGTCTGTGATTCAACAGAACTCCTTTGCATAAGCTTTTCCTTGTGGGAAGCTGTAAAATCACTAAATCTATTTGCTTAAATGCTGGTGGCACTTGTCACTTTGGGAGTCATCCCTGTTGTCATTCTCTAACATATTTTCTGAATATATATGAAGCCACCTAGAAGCTACAAAATTCAATCTCTCATCAATGTCAGGTCATTAGTGTTTTATCTGAAACCACTAGCAGAGCCTATCTAACGGTCATGATTCTGGATCATTTGCCACCTAACTATTCTAACAAAGCATCTATGTCCTGTTATTAATGTTAATACCTATCCATCCATCCATCCATCCATCTATCCATCCATCCATCCACCCATCCATCCACCCTTCCATCCATCCATCCATCCATCCATCCACCCACCCACCTATCCATCCATCCATCCATCTATCCATCCATCCATCCATCCATCCATCCATCCATCCATCCATCCACCCTTCCATCCATCCACCCTTCCATCCATCCATCCATCCACCCATCCATCCACCCTTCCATCCATCCATCCATCCATCCATCCATCCATCCATCCCTCCCTCCACACATCCATATTAATAAGCTCTCACTGTGTGTGGGTGCTTTGGTGAAGTGGGAGCATGAGGCGACCTGGTCTATTGGAAGAAACATGAAAGTAACAGATTGGGGCTTAAGCACTTGATCCAAACAGCCAGTCTCCCTGTGGAATATAGAATCGGTCCAGCCCCAATTGAGCCATTGGAAATATATCTTGTGTTCCCACTGGTGGGCCTAGGCCTCTCCTCGAGTCTCTCAAAGCCAGAAGACCTGGGAGAGCCTCAGTGTAGTCCCCCTCTCTCTGACTACAGGGCTTGAGGATAAAGAAGACTTTGTAAATCAAGCAATTTTGCCTCATTGGCTGTGTAATTGAAATTTTTCATAGATTTTTTTTTTCTTAAAGCAAAGTGTAGGTACATATATTCTTTCAAGCTTCTTCCTAGAAGGAAGCAGTAACATTTAAGAGAAAATCAAAACTCTGGCTGGCTCTGCCCAAAGGCTCCTAGTGGCCTTTGACCATTTTATTGGGGGGTGGGGGGTGGGGGGGGTTACTGTGTAGAATCTATTTAGTCAAGAGCAGAAGGTGGGGGAGGGGTTAGTGCTTTTCCCCACACAAAGGCGGGAGTGAATCCCCCTGGAGGATCCCTCAGTCAGGCCAGGAAAATCATCAGTGACCCTTGGGCAGAGCAGGGTCTTCCACTGGCCTGTTTAATTTTGCTCAAGCGTCACATGATTCATCTAGAGGCTAAAGTTCCTGTGAGATCCTCGGCCATTTCCATAATTATGCATTTATTTTAAATTCACTCTGCAGACTTCTCCGAAACCCATAATTTTCACTCGAGAGTCTTCTGTTCTCTGTTTGCAGGTTTTATAGCTGTTTTATGCTATAAAGTCAATTTCCCTTTCTTTTTTTTTTTTTTAAAGATTTTATTTATTTATTTGGCAGAGATAGAGACAGCCAGCGAGAGAGGGAACACAAGCAGGGGGAGTGGGAGAGGAAGAAGCAGGCTC
>NW_024424452.1:49717859-49794671 GCF_017311325.1 Ursus maritimus
ATCCATCCATCCATCCACCCATCCATCCACCCTTCCATCCATCCATCCATCCATCCATCCATCCATCCATCCCTCCCTCCACACATCCATATTAATAAGCTCTCACTGTGTGTGGGTGCTTTGGTGAAGTGGGAGCATGAGGCGACCTGGTCTATTGGAAGAAACATGAAAGTAACAGATTGGGGCTTAAGCACTTGATCCAAACAGCCAGTCTCCCTGTGGAATATAGAATCGGTCCAGCCCCAATTGAGCCATTGGAAATATATCTTGTGTTCCCACTGGTGGGCCTAGGCCTCTCCTCGAGTCTCTCAAAGCCAGAAGACCTGGGAGAGCCTCAGTGTAGTCCCCCTCTCTCTGACTACAGGGCTTGAGGATAAAGAAGACTTTGTAAATCAAGCAATTTTGCCTCATTGGCTGTGTAATTGAAATTTTTCATAGATTTTTTTTTTCTTAAAGCAAAGTGTAGGTACATATATTCTTTCAAGCTTCTTCCTAGAAGGAAGCAGTAACATTTAAGAGAAAATCAAAACTCTGGCTGGCTCTGCCCAAAGGCTCCTAGTGGCCTTTGACCATTTTATTGGGGGGTGGGGGGTGGGGGGGGTTACTGTGTAGAATCTATTTAGTCAAGAGCAGAAGGTGGGGGAGGGGTTAGTGCTTTTCCCCACACAAAGGCGGGAGTGAATCCCCCTGGAGGATCCCTCAGTCAGGCCAGGAAAATCATCAGTGACCCTTGGGCAGAGCAGGGTCTTCCACTGGCCTGTTTAATTTTGCTCAAGCGTCACATGATTCATCTAGAGGCTAAAGTTCCTGTGAGATCCTCGGCCATTTCCATAATTATGCATTTATTTTAAATTCACTCTGCAGACTTCTCCGAAACCCATAATTTTCACTCGAGAGTCTTCTGTTCTCTGTTTGCAGGTTTTATAGCTGTTTTATGCTATAAAGTCAATTTCCCTTTCTTTTTTTTTTTTTTAAAGATTTTATTTATTTATTTGGCAGAGATAGAGACAGCCAGCGAGAGAGGGAACACAAGCAGGGGGAGTGGGAGAGGAAGAAGCAGGCTCATAGCGGAAGAGCCTGATGTGGGGCTCGATCCCATAACGCCGGGATCACGCCCTGAGCCGAAGGCAGAGGCTTAACCGCTGTGCCACCCAGGCGCCCCAAGTCAATTTCCCTTTCACTGTGTTTATGCTGTGATAATTTACTTACTTTTAGGAACTTCAGGACAATCACTATGTTTTTCTCTCCCTAACAGAGCATTCTAAAGTAGGTGTTTATAACGTTGGAACCTAAATTTTGCCCGCTTTCTTCTTGACATCACAACTGGGTCAACATTAACGAAGCAGAGGTCTCCACTTCAGAAAGCAAAGTGAGCTCCTGACAGAGCATGTGCAGACCCCGCAGGGCTCAATTTCTAGTCCTAGCTCAGAGTCCTAAGTGACAGCCAGGGAGGAGAGAGCTTTTCCACCTGAATTCTTTCATGTTTATTGATGCTGAGGAAGTGATTATAATTAGTGGTGACGAAGTAAGCACCATGAAAGCATTTACTATTAATTCACAATTCT
The DNA here is from genome assembly GCF_017311325.1 of Ursus maritimus. Taxonomy (NCBI): domain Eukaryota; kingdom Metazoa; phylum Chordata; class Mammalia; order Carnivora; family Ursidae; genus Ursus; species Ursus maritimus. The sequence goes on from NW_024424452.1 coordinate 49,719,425, forward strand.
GTTACTACTATGACCGCCGCCATTAATGGAAGCTGTGTGGAAGGAGGAAGAAGACATAGCTTGGGGGGGAGGTGGGGAGAGAATCGGGTGCGCTGGACTACTGAAGGCAGCCTGACGGACACCAGACCATCAACTGTCTGTTTAAAAGGAAATGTGTTGATAACAGAGCAGACATTTGGGAAAGTGCCTGCTATGTCCTGGGCACTGTTCTAGGTTCTTCACCTGCGTTATTTCATTGAATGTTTACCCCAGTCTATGTGATAGGAACTATTATGATCTCTTGGGGTAAATAAATGACTGTCGCGTGGCATATGGAATTGCGATATTACATATTTAGAGTGATATTGGGTGTAGATTGATAAAGGTTGATACTGCATGCGGATTGCATACAGAAGGTGCAGTCAGTTCAAGCAGGGCCATCTGGAAGGTGGCAGCCCTCACGTGGAAACTGACCTTTACCTGAGCTCCTAGTAACCAGTGGCCCAGTTTAGAAAGTAACCTTGTAGGAGAAGAAAGGGAAGAAGAAACGGAGGGGGGTAAACAGAAGGGGGAATGCACCATGAGAGACTATGGACTCTGGGAAACAAACTGAGGGCTTCGGGGGGAGGGGGGTGGGGGAATGGGATAAGCCAGTGATGGGTATTAAGGAGGGCACGTATTGCATGGTGCACTGGGTGTTATACGCAACTAATGAATCATGGAACTTTACATCAGAAACTAGGGATATACTGTATGGTGACTAACATAATATAATAAAAAATTATTAAAAAAAAAAAGAAAGTAACCTTGTGTCTCTGGGAAGAGGAGTGGGGAACAAAACTACTGGATGCTTACAGAAAAAAAACAAACCAAACCAAAACCTCAGAGAGGATAGCAGATCTAAGAGTGGCATCTGAAATAAATTTTAAGTGTGTGACCCCCCTCCCCCCAGCCACCCCAGGAAGCAGCAGGTGGGGCTCTTCTTACAACGGGGAAGGAAGAGGAAGCAACCATCTATGTGTTGTGGGTGCTGGGGAGCAGGAAACCCCAGCCCTCTACCTTGCCCATCTAATAGGTTAATAATCATCATCATAGCAGAGCTTGCATACATTAGGAGCTCCATAAATGTTCCTTCCCTTATTTATTTGGTAAGATGCACATGATTTAACAGTAAAGGATACCTTCCTCTGAATTTATTTAAAGATCCATTTTTAAGAGGAGGTTTTGGTAAATTGAGGGAAGAGAGATCTTGGGGATCCCTGGCTCCTGGGGCTGGAAGGAGCAAATATCGCAGGGAAATTGAAGGATATGGGAAGAACAGAGTGGGACACCCATAGTCTTCCCAGTATTGCCGGGGCCACCCCAGGCAATAGAAGGATGGGGTAAAGGGATGCTTGCAGCAAGCTCTGGACCGGATCTGGTGGCCACGCTCAGGCCACGGGCACCCGGATGCCGCCCTCATGTTAGTACCAGAGCGAATACATATGTTCTTATTTACATACTTCACATAGTTCTATATGTTCCTTTAGAAGGAGAGCTACAGAAGTTCTGCCAACCAAGGGGCCATCTGGGGGTAACTTGGGGGGATATAGGTGCATTTGGGGTTTCAAGTTCTCCCTGCTTGTTGCACAGCATGGGAAGGTATGAAATGTGGACGGCACAAATATTTGAATTTCCTCAAGATAATCAAGAGCTTCTCACCCTTCCCATAATCCGAAGCTTCTTCCATATTATACTCTCTCTCAGCGGTTATCCTTCTCTCAGCAACCCTTCCCCGGCCCCATGTATGCGTCAGTAACCAATAACATTCCACCAGCCTTTACCCATCAGCCAATGACTGTGGTCTGAAAGCGCTAATACTGCTCTCACCATCATAGCGCCGGCGCTCGGCACAGTAAAGGTGTTCAAAGTGTTTGTTGAACTCAGGTGATTTTGCTATTTGCATTAATATATGTCAAAATAGTCATTGAAAAGGGTCAGCCCTGTAGCTAACATTGGGGTAGGTACAGGAGGAAGGTAAGACTTGTCCTCTAGTTTACAATGCACGTACTCTCAAGACAGATGCTAAAATATGAAAATTAATCATCTATATATTATCTGTGTTTTTCAACCCCCGCCGTGTGTTGGAATCTCCTGTGAAGCTTTATCAAACCACAGATGCCGAGAGCTCACCCACAGAGATTCTGATTAGGTCTGTCTGGTCAGGGTCTCTATTTTTTAAATAGTCCCCAGGTGATTCACACGAGCCTCCAGGATATGAATCACCATAACAAGTGCTAAAGAATATAATTAAAAGAAATACCAGCGAGAAGCAGAGGGGCGAGAAGAACCTATGGCACAAATGGAACTCGCTCTGAACCTTGAATCATAGGATGCGGATGTGCAGCTTTGGAGAGAGCATTCTGACTGGGGGAGGGGGTGTGGGTGGAGGCAAAGTGGACAAAGGAAGTTGGAAATCAGGTTGATACGTATTTGCTGAGTGGCCACCGCATGTTGGAAGAATGGTGCAGAGGTCATGGCTACCCGGCTGCATGATGGCAGAAGGAGCAGCCTTAGTGACCAAAAGAAACACAGAAGGAAAGTATGCTCAACCCACAGCCTGGGAAATACTTTGTGTCCACCAAACAGCCGTGGGTGGCTGCCAGAATGGCCTAGAAGAAAGGCTGAGGCGGACAAAGAAATGCCTCTGTTCTGTTCCACTAAGACTCTAACATGAAAGGTGCAAACCCAGGTTTGGGGCTCCAGGTTTTTGGAGGTGGTACGCCCCGGAGCTTCACCATCACGGCTGAAAGGTTCGCTGGCCTTCCTTAATTTCCAGATTGTCAGGTTTCTTCTCCTTGGTGGTAAAATCTTTTGTCTTTCTGCTTCTTTTAGGAGGAAGTATAGAAGCTGGGTGGGATTGGAGATCAGGTTAGTGGAGGTAGAGTGGAGGTTCGAGAAGATGAACCAAACATATTTTAAATGAAATATGCTCAAAGTGGAGGGTGAAGGGGTGGATATGCCTGATTCTTACCTCTTAAGATGCAAAACAAGATAATAAAAAAGAGGTGTTGAGGCTACCTGAATGGTCAGGTCAGAGTGTTGAGGGCACATAGCAAATTTAGTGAGCACACTTACGATGCACATTAAGGATGGTTTCATTGCATGAAGTACCTTAAGCAGCACATGTGGGGACAGGGCAGAAAATTATGGAAAAAGCCACTCACCAGACCAACTCAAGATAACCTGATATTTTACTGATTTCCTCCATCAACCGCTTGTTTATTTCTCTTTGCCAACTGAGGACAAATAAAGAGAACAAAGCAAAAATAATAATTATAAAAAAGAATTCATAGAAAATTAAGAGGTGAGACCCCCAGGGTCCCCAGGATCATGAGACACACATTTGTGTCACGTCTGCCCCACAGCGGAGCTATTATTAGAGGGTGGAAAGTAGCAGCAATAAGACGTAAAGAGTTTGCCCTGAGGCTAGCAGACAAGAAGAACAACAGTTTCCCAGGAAAGCAAGATGATTCCAGTTTAACTCATCCAACAAAAGTCTTCCAAGAATGAGGCCATACACCCTAACTTCATCTTGGAGGGAGCTGGAGGTTGTCTCATCCCTGAGGCACCAGCTGCTGTCATGGGTGTCCTGCCAGAGTCACGGTCTACAGGCTTCGGCAAGGCGCAGTCCCGTGTCTGTTTGGGGTCAGTGGCCATCTAAATTAAGCCAATGCTGGGGGTCCTCAGGTCGGCTTGGACATTCGCCAGGCCTGCATGGTGAGCATGTCCTACAGATGTTTCCGCCTGCGTCATGTCCTCCCCCTGCAGGCTCCCGGTCTCTACAGTCAGATCCACTGATACGCCCAACCTCGGGCCTCAGTCCCCAAACCAGTGTGTGCCTGAGACAGGAAATACTGAACAGGGTCAGGACTTGACCTCCTCCCCGGCGATGGCACCTCAGTTTCGAGTCCTTCTCCTGATGAAGGCTGAACCACGAGCCCTGGGTTCCCTGCCTGTCTTGAGCCACCCTCCCTCTGCATTGTGGGTGCTCCCCACAGGCCTCCTCCCTCTCCCTGGGCTGCAGCTCTCCCAGGTACGACCCCCCTGTGATTACAGAGTGTTACACACGAGCTCCTCCTGGGGAGCCCTGGTTGGCCTTTCTGGCCTTGGCTCCCATTTCAACGCCTCTTCTCGTGCTCTCGATGTTCCCTCTCTTCTTACCAGAGGTAGTGTCGCGGGAGGCTCGAGCACTGACTCTAACTCAGTTCTGGAGCCTGACCTCCTGTGGACAAACCTACCAGAGGCTGGCAGCCTGCCCTGACTTCCAAGAATTGCTTGCCCCCAATTCCCAGGGGGCCCTGCTCACCTTTTGGCATAACTTACCACTCGACTTAGAGCACGGGGTGCCAACTATTTAGTTGAATGAGAGCGAGGAAGGCTGAACTCCTTGCCCGTGTGCCTTCCCTGACCCTCTGCTGTGAGCTGGGGCTGCCCCACCCGGGCGGGTGTGTGCCGTGCCAAGTCTCGGTCCTTTCCTGCCGGCGCTGGCCTGCTGCCAGGAAACCTTCACTGCTCCCGATCGATCCTGACACAAGAGGAGCCCGGATGGGAAAGTGTCCGTCTCAGAGCTTATTGGGAATGTGGGGTGTTGGGGAGGGCTGGTGCCCAGATCTTAACACCCCACTTTCTTTTCCTCTGAGGATTCTGGTTGATAAAAGATACACACATTGCTAAGTGAGGATGATAATGACAGTTTTGTTTAGGACTTTCTTTTACGGGTAGGATACAGAATGTATGAGGGCTTCCTGCCTCCAGTTCAGAGCTCAACCAAGTCTGCCCTGCAGTGCCGATGGATTGAGCTGCCCAGTTCCAAGCTGAAATGCCAGAGAAGGGCTTCTCTGGTTTGGAGTGGTCCCACCAAGGGGCTGACCCACAGAGACTGAGAAATGGGACCCCTTGCTCTGGAACAAAGGCTGGTCCAAAGGAAACCAGGAGATGGGGAGCATGCATGGGCCATGACTTTGAACTTTTCAACCATGTGTGATAGAAACATGGCCAACGATCGTCAAGTTCTCATCAATGTCACCACTCGCATAAGTCATTCCTCCTCTTTTTGGGTAGAAAAGTTATGGGAACAAAGCAAGGCCTAGAAATCCCTACTCCGGCCTTCCCCAAATTGATGGAAGGGTTGGGGTAACCATGTTCTGCTATGGGCTGTGGGGATGAATTAGCTGGCTCAAATGACATGTAAATATCAGAAGTGGTCCTACTTCAGGGGCGCTGTTGGTCTTCTGTCTTGCTCATAGATGGCACTTTTAGGAGGGTGTGGCTATAAAAATGTCCAGGCTATCGGCTGAAGCAGACTTATCATCTCTGCTGGCTCTGTCCCTTCCAGCTCCCACCCTGCATAGGTCCAAGCTGCCCCATGGGTCACTGGGCAACGGGCAGGCAGAGTATTCCTGACGGTGATGGACTGAGAACACAATGACATAGTGACAATCAGGCAGAGAACATCAACGGCCCAAGATTGACAGGCTAGTGCTTTTCTTTGTTCTCCAATCCTTTCTGCAAAGAAGCTTTCCTCCTGCACTCCTCAGTACAAATGCTCCACTCTGAGGCCAGAAAGACACCTGAGCTAGGCCAAGTTATTTGAGGAAAAGGTGACACTGACACTTTGGGGTTCAGAGGGTTACGGTGAGCAGCCTTAATGGGTGAGGAGTGGAGGAGTCCTTGGGAAGAGGGTCCAGGTCATCCTTCCCTTGGCAGCCCTATGCCAGAGACTATTCAAGAGTTTCAAAAGGAAGTTTTCCACCCGTTCACCCAGTTACTGGCTCACCTTCTGGAAACCAGCAGCCAGCCTGGGTGAGCTCACTGGGCAGGAACACAGCAGGTAAGGCATACAGCCTGAAAGATAATTCCCTTTAGGGTCATAGTGTTGATTCCTGGTGAAATGGAAACTTCTTGAAAGTTATCCAGGCATTAGGAAGCCTGACTTTGTTTTAAACCTTCCAGAAGTTATCTCCAGCAATTATCCAAATCTTGCCCGAAATCTCTCCTTCCTGGATGTCAGAACCCCATGGCAAGGGGAAAGTAGTTTCAGCAGTGGAGTGTTGCTACTTGCTGCCTCTTTCCTGTGGTTTAATTCTAGAAAGCCATCGCTGCTGGTTAGTGCTTTCTCTCCTCTACTGGTTCTCAAAACGTGGTCCCCGAAACAGCAGGGTCTTATTCTAGCTGGCTAGAAGTGCAAATACCCAGGCCCCACTCAAGACCTAGAGAATCAGAAATTCTGGGGCTGGGGCTCAGCATTGTGTGTCAAGGAGTTCTCTAGGGTGATCCTGTTGTGTACTGAATTTGACACCACTGTTCTAGGCCAACTGACCCTTTTCGATTGACTCCTACTACTGATTTAGCTATGGGGTTCTGACATCCAGGAAGGAGCGTTTTCAGGCAAGCTTTGGGCCTGAGACCAAACAATGATCCAATCTTGTTTAATATTTAATCAACACATGATTAATACACAAGTCACTTTTGGAGGCTACCCTGATCATTGGAATCCATGGCTAAACCTGAGTTGTCTGGAAACTTACTTGTCACAAGTCCTCCCAGTTATATTTTATCATCTTCATGTACTCTGGATTCTATAAAATAATTTGGTATCCTTGGCATGGTTCTCTATGTCGAATAGCTCAGTACTGCTATTTCTATAATAAGATCCATTGAGAGAGGCATCGAATGCTTTGTTAACGATCTATCCTATTCACACTAATGAAACCCCCATTGTCCACCAAGATTGGAATGGTGTCAAAGAGCGTCATTGAGTTCTTCTGAAAGTTCTCTTTGTTCCCGTTACCCACAGCTCACCTATTTATACCCTGTGAGCTCAGTTCTATTAGCTTTGGGTGCATTGTCTTGAAATTGGATAAATGAAAGGGTTGTTCCCTTTAGGCTTCATCTTCAGTGGGTTACCTCCCCTATCAGAGACTTCCAGTAACCTCAATGTGTCTCTAGGCAAGAGATGCCGGTAAAAACCAGCAGGGAGCGGAAAACTCTGCCTCGTCCCAGAATTTCGGCTATCATCCTTGTTATACCTCCTGACTCCTGACACGGCTTGACTTACAATTCCACTCCTTCTCTAAACGGGAAATAGCTATTTGAGCCCTTTTGGGTGAAGTTCTGTTAGCAGCCCACTTCTCAAGGCTGCCTATCTCTGTCTCCACATGTCAGAGAACACCTGACACATGTATTAAGGGCTCCTCCTGTTCCTGACCACACTCACCTTTCACCTCATGATTCTGTTTCAGGAAATCCCGATACTCTAGCTCAGGATTTCTCGAACTTCGGTCCATCTGGACCACATGGGGACTTGGTACAGTATGGGTTGCTGAGCTCCACCCCAGAGTTTCTGACTCAGTAGACCTGAGATGGACTAAAGACTCCGCAAGGTGGATACTGCTGGTCCAGGGACAACATTTCGAGAAGCACTGTTGTAGGCTGGCGATTGGCAATAACCTGGATTCTTTCTGATTACTGAGGCACCAATGCCCTTTTATGCTCAAGGCAGTGTTTCATTTACTCCTCTGTTTCATTCATTCCCTTTACAGCATCATAGCTCTTGCAAGTTGCCAGGCAAGTGAGATCTATCGTTTGAGCAAGCAAATTTAATACAGCTCTCACTATCTTCTCGTAACTTTTATTTGGTACAGTGAACTGACCCGGCTCCAGGAAAACAACCCACTTCCTGGCCAAAAGTAAAGTCCTTTGAGGATGTGAAAACCATATAGTATCCTTTAGAAACGTAGTGCATCCCATGGTATTTACTGATAGACACCCAGACACATGTAATAGGATTATAGATCAGCCTCATTTAAGATAAAGTTTGCTGGGGGAGATCAGAATTGCTCCCTGTGGGACTTAAATTAGGTACAAAGCAATTAACTTTAAGCAACCAAAAAATTGGCCCTATAAAAATTCCATTTCAAATCAGCTCTTAACTACAATCTCATTACCAGGTACCTTCACGACGTAAGAGACAAGCTAGTCTCTGGAGATGGAGAACGTGCCCTCCATTTTTGAGACACTTTCCCAAATATGGGAACTGGTGAGGCTTTACATTGACCTCTCCCAAGGGTCAGATAATTTCTACAGACCTCCTGACTTTTCACATTATTCCCACACCTAGAAAGATAAATCTTCCCATTTCTGAAACAAATGTATTTGGGTTTCATTTCTGATGATGGTTCAGTTGTGCCAATTTTAAATACATTTCCTTTCTTTCTGAGTATGAGAATTTTGAGTAACTTTCAGTGAGAGCCAGGACATCAGCTCAGTAGACTTTTATTTTCCCAAAGGATGCTTCCTTGCCTGGCGTATGGTAAGAACTTTACAAGTGTTCATCGATCAGAACTTTGACAGATCATTGACTCGTTAATGGCTGAATTAATATGTTAATAAAAGTTACTAACTTTGATATGTGATTATAAAATCAATGTGATTGTCTTAAAAATTGGAAATACAGGGTGCCTGGCTGGCTCCGTTGGTAGGACATCTTGATCTTAAATCCAGAGCAACTCTTGATCTCAGGGTCGTGAATTCAATTCCCACACTGGGCATAGAGTTTACTTAAAAAAAATTCGAAATACACCGGTGCCTGGGTGGCACAGCGGTTAAGCGTCTGCCTTCGGCTCAGGGCGTGATCCCGGCGTTATGGGATCGAGCCCCACATCAGGCTCCTCCGCTATGAGCCTGCTTCTTCCTCTCCCACTCCCCCTGCTTGTGTTCCCTCTCTCGCTGGCTGTCTCTATCTCTGTCGAATAAATAAATAAAATCTTTAAAAAAAAATTGGAAATACAGAAAAATATAAAGAAGTAAAACAATCATCTAAAATCTTAAAACATGAAGCTAACTAATATTAACTTTTGAAACGTTCTTCCTATCCCATGTGCCTATGTATATCTATGTGTATATATAATTATAACAGTATCATATACAAAAAGGTGAGCTTTGTTCATTTGACTCTTATCATGGAAATTTCCTCAAGTCATTAGCAATTCATTACAAACATCATTCACGTCCGCTTAAAATTCCAATAAGTGAATATCCTCAATTTAATACTTCTACTATTGTCACATAAGAGGATGTGTCTAATATTATTTTTTGTGCCTAGATAAATATGTTTATATAAAAATAGTAACTTCAGAACTACTTGAATCCAAGGACATGTGCTCGCTTTTATGTTTTTCGTAACAACTACATAAGGACTGACCTACAGAGAATGCTTGATCAACATTCAGAAATTGAAATAATTGAAGTGGGAGACAATCTGAAGAATAGTGGGCTCTAAAATGATTTGCTCAGACAATGAGATACAAGGAGAATCTAATCTAATCTAATCTAATCTAATCTCTGCAGATTAGAGAGGCTCTGCCAAGGGTGCCACATAGTTAGTATCTGTGTTTCCACAGTTGGGCACCACTGGGCATGGGCAGTATGAAGGAGAGAGATTAGAACCAAGTTGTAATTCTCGAAAGTGTGAAGCACAAACTTGAAAAACAGACATCAGTGTGGGGTTTTTTTTGTTGTTGTGTTTTGGTGTTTTTTGTTTGTTTGTTTGTTGTTGTTTTCTTTTGTGGAGGCAGATGGGAAAGGATTTCCTGAAATTTTGAAAAGGTAACTTCATTCCACTGTGATTAATTTTTTTAACTCTACTGTCAAATGGAGAATCATAAAATCACACCTCCAGCTCTGTCTGGAGAATATCATCAGCCTAGAAATATCGCTGCTCTCTGGTAACTTGAGGACGTGGCTGTTAGGAATCCATTCTGGAAAGACAAGACACACATTTGGTTTTAGCATTTCCCCCACCTCCCACCGCCCCATCAGCGCTGTTCCTGGCACACATGGAAGACTTCATCAGGACTTGACCACTTCGTAAACCCTTCCTTCGGACGTTTTTCCCTCCCAGTGTCCTCAGAACATTCTTTGAAAGGACTTTCTCTGTCCTTTGTCTCTACTTCAAGCTTTGGTGAGAAGCTGGTATTGGTGAGAGGGATCACATTTTAAGATGCGTCTTGGCTGGACAGCTCCAGCTCCCCGGAAGCCCCACCGTGACAGCAAGGTTTGACCCCACTATTTTATTCCAACCATTACTCACCTGCGGGGACAGAGGCCAGGGACACACACACTGCAGCCTCGGGAGCTACTGGCGAGTAGGCAGCTGGGTCATTAGTTTAACGTTCAAAAGCCTGAAGACACAAAGATGTTGCCTGTCTGGTAACACAGGTCACCAGAGCAGAAGCAGGCGTGTTTCAGATAAAGAAAACTAGTGACAAAATGACTGTCAAGCTGGAGAAAATGGGTGCAGGGGGACAGCTGAGCTAGATGAGAAAACATAACGAGAAGTCCACACAAGGCAGTTTTCCTCCATGGACAGACTTCCCTGAGGAGTGCTGTATGAGGAGGGGGATGGCCGTAATACGGGGCGATAGGCAAAGGACCCGAAGTGATCCGCCAAACGCTGGACAAGGGATAGTGAGGGAAGGGCAGAGTCATTCCGGCCAGCAAACCCTAGGCTCTCCAAGCTGTGTCTGCTCTGGGAAACAGAAAGTAAAGAGACGCAAGATTATCCTGTGACATTGACCTCTTTTAATAACTGAAAACAAAACTGCTGCTTTTTCCTTCAGAGAACAGGTTGGGTCGGGGCGTCTGTATTAAATGCTGTGCTCCATTTGGGTGACCAGTTGTCATTAACCTGGAGCACTTCTGGCGGGGAGGAGGGTGGGCAGGAAGGAGATGAAAGCATTTTCAGAATCACATGGATCCCAATTCACCCTTCCCTTCTACTCAAGCCCCTCAGAGAAGGACCCTGGAGCCTCAGAGCTATGGAAAGAGCCCCCAAGGAATGGTACCTGAGACACAGGGTGGACATTCTTAGGGCCACGTGAGACTCTTTTCAGTCTCTCTCTTTCAACATCTCTGCCTTTTATTTTCATCCCGGAGAAACATTTGGGTGGTAAGATTCAGACATGGGCTTCAGCAGCTCGGATCTGCCATGTGCTCCCGAGGAGGAATGTAAGGGCTCTCACCTGGAAGGGAAAAGAAGCTGAGTGTGTGAGCCCAGCTCAAGGTTGGGAAGCCAGTGGTCTGGCAATATCTCTCTGGGCTCCTGGAAGCGGGGGACCAAGCCCCCGTGTCTCATCTTTTGGGAGCCTTGGAGGCATAGCAGCAGGTGGCAGAGAGCTGTGAGGAGCACACACTCCAGAAGACACCAGAGGGAGTCATGGGGGTCCCTGTGTAGAGACAGACATGTCGGAGGGAGTGACTGGAGAGGTTTGTAGCAGCTCTGTGAGATTCGGGCTTCCATCTGCTAAGCACTGGCTTATTTTTCCCACTTCAGGATGGAGCTGTTCCTGGGGTCAAAAAGAAAAAGTTTCCGATTCTTTCACATGAGCAGTTGTGAGCATGGCAACACCGGTAGGTGTTGTGCATTTGTTGGCTTTTCATTAACAAATTAATATAGCCACTTGGGGAATGCCGTTAAATATTTTTCTGCGATACACTTTTTAGCAACTAATGTATGTTCCACGATTAACTTAGCCATTGCCTTTTAAATCATTTCCTAATGTAAGTAATTCTGGGATGAACATTGATGTATATAAATTTTCCCCCATCACTGAAGTGAGATTGCTTGATCAACCAGGTGGAAAGTTTTGAAGACTTTGGATGAATTCTCCTAAATTGCTTTCTAGAGAATTGTGCTAATTAACACTCCCAGCAGCAGGCAGAAGAGAGTTGATAAGCTTATCCTTGTGACTTTCCCAGAGTGTGGAGTTTGAGGAAGGAGTAACACCTGCTATCCTGGATCCCTGGGAACGGGTGTGTGGGTTTGGGGGAGGGGGCAGGTGTGGAAAGTTATCCAGTCTCTTTTAGGGAGGCTGTTAGCCCTGACTACAAAGGAGGAATTGAGGTCACACCAGATGTACACATATAAGGTACTTCTTTCCATCTCCATGTCAACTTTCCACCTCAATGAGAAATGAACAATGAGACAATGAGAAAATGAACTTCAAGTAGGAAATCAACCAGCAAAGAAAGCAAAGATGGACTGATGGAGCTCCTAGAGGAGGACAGAGGGGATGCATCTCCAGTACCTGGGTACAGTAACTGGTACCAAGCCAACTTTGCTCCATTGAAGATGGCAGACTTCTTACCCTCTCTTCTTGGATAGATTGTTTTCCTCACTTTCTTTATTCATTCTTTCCTTTATGTAACACTCATTAAGCACATGGAACCAGGCACTGTAACAGAAAAGGCGGCTGCAAACGTGAGGGGCTCCCAGTCTAGTGTGTCTTTGAGTAAAGTCATGGGAGCAGGAACACATCCCAGACGTGTCAATAAACAGTTCTAACATGATGCTGTATCACTGGTAGATAGAGCAATGATCTCGGCATGAGTTTAGGAAAGACTTCACGAAGGAGGACACTCCTATGTTACGGAGGCCAAGTCATCTTTGTCCAGGCAGAGAAAAAGAGAAAGAATGTTCCAGGAAATGCATGTAGAAGTAAATGGGTCTCACATGCTTGGAATTGGTCCAGCATAAAGCATGGTGGAGCGGGGGGACTTGGGGACAGAGAAGGGTAGGGCCACAGTGACAGGAAGTGAGGCTACCAAATGAGTCAAAGTCCTAATTGTAAAATCTTTGTATTCCATTCTTAGGAATGGCAAACCAGAGAATGGCATTTATGTAATCCATGCTTCAGTTATGAAAGGATAGTGGGGTGGGGGTGGGTAATGGGCTGAAAAATAGGAGAGCCTGGGATGGGAAGTGACTAAAATCATGACATAAAGTGATGACATAAAGACATCATCATGCATAGATTTTGTGGTCGAGCATATTTCTAAAACAGAACCAGAAGGAAGAAAGAATTGTACATGGCAGAAATGACCAGAAACCACGGATGAGCTCATGACAGACAGTGATGAAGTCTGAAGTCCAGCTTGGTGTCATTGCAGAGAATGAAACACAGCCAAGAACACCCCAAATATTAGAATAATGTCATTATTGTTCCCTTACCTATGACAACTGATGGGCCAGCATGATCTATGATCTTTCTGGGTCTTTTATTAAGTTTTCATCACTGTGCTGCCTTGGCAATCCATTGCCTCAGGGAACATTTGAGATTTGAATTTGAAAATGAGATTCACAAAATTAGATATTCTTCCTATCTTTTTTCCTTTCTCCAGCTCCAAACTGACTTCAAACAAAGGGTGATGAAGGATGACGTCTTTGAGTCTTTGAACCCTCAGCTATGAGATAGCTAAATTTTCAGTGCTCAAGCAGAGGAAATGGCTCCCTGTTCCTTTATTTTTTTGCAAAAAAATATGCTTTTTTCTTGGAGCTCCCAGTGGAAGGAAGAGGCTGCTTGGGTGAGTGTTTGTCTGGGCTCTCAGAAGGTTGAGGGAGTCAAGGAAGCTTTGGAGGGTGTTCTGAGGGCAACGAATTGACAGAGTAGTGGTGGAAGGAGACAGCTGATAAAGTTGAGTCGGGCAAGGAGCAGTTTTTCCCTGGAGGAAGTCATGCGAAACCAGGATGTGCCCTTTGGTTAATCAAGCCCTGAAGATGAGAGGACAGAGGGGGGACTCCAAGAAAGAACGAGTGACAAAACCATCCTGGAAAGGAAAATTCTGGTTCCTTTTTCTCTCTTCTTGCCATGTGCACTCTCGGGCTAGTTCTCCATGTCACCACATCGCTGGACGAAAAGTGAAAAATTTAATTAATGACTTGAAGATTTTCACGTAGGCAAAGGTTTCATATTACGTAGATAATACAGCGGATTAACGAAAGTGACCTTTCTCCTCTTCATCAATATTGTGATTCTCTGTGGCCACACGGTGCTTGCAGATTGCCGTCTCTAATTCGCTTTGCTCCCTGATGTCTGATCTTGCCCAGCAAATTTAAGACATTGTGTCTACCTCATCAGCCACCCCTGCCCCCAATGACACCCAGCTGTGTCCCTCTGACACCTTCATCTATCTCACAACCTTGGTCTCCCCAGCAGAGCCTTGCTCTGTTCTTCCTAACTTTAAACTCTTGCTTCCATCCTTGCTCACAATTTGGGTTTTCCTTTAGGCCATACTGGGTACCCAGCCCAGCAGTGCTGATCAGCCCCCGAAACACCTCACCTCCACGGAGGCCCCGATGAACAGAGTTTCCAGTGGCCTCCCAGACAATGCTTGAGCAAGTCTGACCCGTCTGTGGATGACTTCCAAAAACCAAGTTGGGGAAACTTCTAGGACCTCAGGGCATTACTGCCGGCTTTTCTAAACTGCTACAACCCACTTGGCAAATATCTGGGTGATCTCAGGGTTGTGTCTGTCAATGAATCACAATCCCGAGATGTTCCAAAGGATACAAAATCACAACAGAAAGAAGGAAACATCTGGAGACTTAGGGAACACAATTCCATGGAAAGAAGAGTTTTCTGCCCCAGGGGCTTCGTAGCCAATGTCTGCTCCCTTTAGTTACCCACACAGTATCCCACACTCGGCTGCCAGTCCAGCCTGAACACATCTGTACCAATGTGACCCAGGCTCGCTCTACTGGAGCTCACTGAAGTGGTGAGCACTTTCTCAAAGCCTGAGGATAGCCAATAGAAACTCTATCTTCCCCAAAGAGGCTAAACGATAGAGTCACATCAGCAGATAGCAGTCTCTGTGAAATACGTAAGAAGTACGTTTTCATCGTGTCTTATGCAAATACGAACTTTCCTTTCACTGGATCCTAGTGCTTCGGATCCAATGAACTAGACGTTCAGGGGGCTGGAATCACTGTGGTAAACAAGGTACTCTTTCTAGGATTCCACATGTTTCAGGTAAAAGGAGGCCCACCAAGGCATTGGTGATGTGACTGACAATTCTCTTATTTCCTTGTGCTAATGTATGCATAACTTAAAATTTATCAAACTACTTTTAAGCATGTTCTGTGGCATTAAGTCAAATTGATATTGTTACACAACCAACACCACCATCCATTTCCAGGAGCTTCTTCGTCTTCCCCAACTATACCCTTAAGACACTAACTCCCACTTTCCCCTTCTCCCAGCTTCTGGGACCCACCATTCTACCTTCTGTCTCTATGAATTTGACTACTCTACGTACCTCATATGGGTGGAATTATGCAGTATGTGTCTTGCTGCAACTGACTTATGTAACTGACAGTTGTTAAGCAATATTTTCCTCAGTCAACTTGTTTGTGTCTCATAAATCGAGATGTACTCTTGTTGTTGGAGGTCAAACATCCCTTTTCAACAATATAATCCATTAATAAACCAGCAAGTGTCTACTGAATCCCAACCACATGTTTAACTGAGGGTTGGGTGCTGTGAGAAACAGAAGAATTTTGAAAAATTCTCCATTTTATCACTATGTTGGCACCTTAAGGAATTTCTTAATTTTGGGGGCGCCTGGGTGGCTCAGTTGGTTGAATATCCTACTTTTGATTTCAGCTCAAGTCATAATCTCTGGGTGGTGAGATCAAGCCTTGAGTTGGTCTCCGTCCTGGGAGTGGAACCTGCTTAGGATTCTCCCTCCCTCTTCTTCTCCCTCCCCCCAAAATTCTAATTTTGTAGAGCTAGAGGCTAAGTGAACACATGTATATAGACAGACACACACGTACACACAGGCAGACATCTATCATTATTACCTCGTCTATGCGCTAATGAAGACTTTGAAGCAGGTGGCCGAAAGATTAGTGCTAAAAAATCAATCCATTTTAAGGCAAGGGTAAGTGTACTTGGGATAATATTTAGTGAATTGACTTTAGGGAAATTTCTACATGGGTCAGTGGTTTGGGGGAACTTTTCACTTAAAAAATCTAAATAAATATCAACTATTCAAAGATTTTTAAAATGGGAAGTAGGAACTTAGCTCACACATCTATTTCTTGATATGTCTATTCACTTTAGATATTTCATTGTTTCCTGTTAAAAGCAGTCAGCTATTTGCCATCTGTACTGAACAGCTGCAATTTCCTTCCTATCCAAGCACAACATTTTATTATAGAGAAATTGGCATAGTGTGCTTGCCACTTGTTTTTTGTTTTTTGCGTTTTTTGGGTTTTTTTTTTTTTTTTTTTTTTTTTTTTTTTTGCATATCCCTGGTAATGGCTAGATAAATCAGGGAAGGAAAGGAATCTTCACGTCCCAAGTTCTAGCTAGGTCAGGTGAATCCAAGTGGCATCATGTGTCTCCTCTTCGCTAGGTTAGCATTAACTTGCCTTCCCAAGCCCTGGAAACTTCTTCTATGAGGCATCTGTGCACAGTGTTATTTATGTATCGGAGCAAATGTATAAATATCCACAGGACTTCCTGTTACATGAATCAGATTGAATGCAAATATTTATCTCTGCTCCTTCTGAAATTGTATTAAGATGAGAGGAGAAAAAAGAAAAGATACAAATCAATAAGAAGAAAGAGAACAAGAAAGAGGACCTCACCAAATAAGAAATGTCAACAAAATTTTGCAATCTAAAAACAGCTGGATGACTAGTAACTAATCTATTAGAGCCCAGAAGGAATGGTGAGGAGAGAGGCACAAGACATAAGTGGATCTGACTTGTGGAACCCTGGGAAGACGTAGGCAGTAGATATTGTGAGGGCTGGAGGAAGGATGGAGCTTGAAGCGGGAGGCTCTGTTAAAAGTCAGTATAAGGGGTAGTGAGATGTCAGTCCTCATCCCGTTCTTCACCACCCGCCCACTAACCTTCCTTCACCCAGGCAGGAAGTAGGAGGTTTTTCTCTGGAGAAATTAAGCCTGGAAAGCTCTTCTGGAGTACTTAGGCACAGCAGAAGGTGGGAAGAGAATGACAGGCTGCAAACGGGGCCAGTCAAGTGAAGGATTCATTATGGGAGCTAGCCGGCTCCCAGAATATACTGGCTGCTAATCTCATACTCCCTCAGAAAGAGAATGGAAGCTTTACCTTAGTAGAAAAAGACTCACATGCCTGGAATGCTCACAGATACTGGTACATGGGGTTTTCCAGTGAAATGACTCAGTCCCCATCTCATTACTCTGTGTGAAGCGTATTGTTGAAGAAGCAATGTCCAACCAATGCTCTCTCTCTCTCTCTCTCTCTCACACACACACACACACACACACATTCTCAGGGCTTCTAAATCCAGTTCTCTCTCTCTCCCTCTGTTTTAAAGAAATATTTTTATTAAGGATGGAGTATTATGTTTATTATAGGTAATCTGGAAAATACATAAAAACATAAAGAAGAAAATAAAGTTCATATATTGCCATGATCTAGAAATAATCACAGCTTATATAAGTAAACCATCTAGGTTTTTTTCTGTGTATGTATATATCATAAATAGTATTATTTTAAATGGAGCTCCATGGTTATACCGTCTCATACTTTTTTGATGTAACAATATATCATTAACATCTTTCCTTGTCAATACATAAATTACAGTAACATTATTCCTTACAGCTGAGTAGTTTTCCACCGATGAGTGTAACAAGAATTCATCCTGTTAATCCTTTAATGTTTGACACTTGTATTGTGTCCATTTTTCACTATAATAAACAACAGCTGACTCTACGTAGAGCTTTGCAAACTCGATTGCTTATTCCCTTAAGATTATTAGGAGTAGAATTTCTGGCTCAAAAGTTACACTCTTTTTCAGAGCCTTAACACATACAGCTGAATTGTTACCCTGAAAAAATTACCAATTTATAGTCCTACCACCAAGGTATGAGAGTATCGTTCTCCCATCCTTGCCTACATTTAGAATTACATTCAAAAAAAAAAAAAAAAAAAGACAATTTGGTGCTAAAAGTGGCATCTTGTTTTAGTTTATATTTGATTACCAGTTAAGCACTTTCAAATGTTGCTAGATAACTAAATTTTGCAAATTGATTGTCCATGACATTTATCCGTTTTTATTGAAATAGTTATCTTTTCTTATTGATTTGTTCATGCTTTTTAGAAATGTAAAACATGGACCATTATTATCTCATATATAACAGATATTTTCTCTGGTTTGGAGTTTTCCTTTTAACTTTGCTTATGGTTCTAATCTGATTTTTAGTGCTCGGTTTTTAAGTGCAAACAGAGAACCAGGGATCACCAGTCATGTTGAGGAAGCGTGCAGTGCTGAAACAAATACCAAAATGAGAAAGTAGGAAAAAAAGAAATAAAAAAATTGGGAAGAAATGAAGAAAATGAGGGAGAGAGATAGAATTTCAAAGAGTTATGATAATAGCTTCAGAGAGATTAGATAGTGCATTCATGAAAAAGGAGATGCTATTGAAAAAAAAGGAAACAGCATGAAAGAGAGAAGGTGAGAACAGAAAAAAGCTTATATATTCAAGGGAAAGAGGATGTTAATACAATATACCACAAAATGGGGGCACCTGGGTGGCACAGTCGGTTAAGCGTCTGACTCTTGGTTTTGGCTCAGGTGATGATCTCAGGGTCCTGAGATCAAGCCCCACGTCAGGCTCCACACTCAGCGAGGAATCTGCTTGGGATTCTCTCTCCCTCTCCCTCTGCCCCTTGCCCTGCTCACATTCTCTCTCTCTCTGTAAAAATAAACAAATCTTTTAAAATATATATACCACAAAATGAAGAGAAAGTTAAATAGGAGAGAAAACGTATAAAGTTTCATTAACAGGAGTCCCACAAGAAAAAGAATGGAGAAGACCAAGGGGAATGAATTATCAAATGAAAAATACAGCCAATACACAGACAAATACCCAGAATACATGGGATTGAAAAGCCCTGTCAAGGAGTCAGACGTAAGAAGCACAGGAGAAGGGGCGCCTGGGTGGCACAGCAGTTAAGCGTCTGCCTTCGGCTCAGGGCGTGATCCTGGCGTTATGGGATCGAGCCCCACATCAGGCTCCTCTGCTATGAGCCTGCTTCTTCCTCTCCCACTCCCCCTGCTTGTGTTCCCTCTCTCGCTGGCTGTCTCTATCTCTGTCGAATAAATAAATAAAATCTTAAAAAAAAAAAAAAAAGCACAGGAGTAAGTACTGCTCGTGGTTTTTTACCCTAGTGAGATAGGAAAGACTAAAAGAAGAGGGAAGTGAGTTAAGCAAAGGCGAATACATTTGTGTACCTTTTTCAAGATAAACGGAATCCTGGTGTGCTAAATAGTATCTAGAAATTACTGTAAGCTGAATTTTTTATCCTATAATTCATGAGAGTAAGCAAATATTTTTCAAGCACAAAAACAGCAAACGACAATTAGAACTGCCTTGAGAAATGTTTTATCATTATTTTCCAATAAAGCTATTTTTTTGGTCTGCGGAATAGCAGATTGATAATGAGTTTATTTAATGAGGTCTTGTCAGCCATGTTATTTTGCTCAGAAAAACCCAAATCCATAATCACCAAAGCTTATGAACTCATTTAGTCATTGCGTATTGCCTCCCAATAGAAATACTCTTATTTGAAAGAAAGTTGATTTGATTATGACATTTTCTTTCTATAGCAAGAGGGAGAAAATTGAGAACTTAATGCCACCTTCCTGTCTAATAATCGATAAAACTTAGCTAATATTCCAGCTCTGTTTCTACGAATTTAAAGTAGTAAATGGAATCATCATTGTTATCTTTTTTTTTTTTAAAGATTTTATTTATTTATTCGACAGAGAGAGAGACAGCCAGCGAGAGAGGGAACACAAGCAGGGGGAGTGGGAGAGGAAGAAGCAGGCTCACAGCAGAGGAGCCCGATGTGGGGCTCGATCCCAGAACGCCGGGATCACGCCCTGAGCCGAAGGCAGACGCTTAACCGCTGCGCCACCCAGGCGCCCCCATCATTGTTATCTTTTGAGTGTATCAATAGATCGTTGAAAATTACTGGTGTGGGGTTGCCTGGGTGGCTCAGTCTGTTGAGTGTCTGACTCTTGATCTCAGCTCAGCTCTTGATCTCAGGGTCGTGAGTTCAAGCCCTTGAATTGGGCTCCATGCCCAGTGTGGAGCCTACTTAAAAAAAAAAAAAAGAAAAGAAAAGAAATACTGGTATGCACATGTGGCTTTTATCACTGAAGATCAATATAGGCAGCCTTTTTTTTTTCTTGGCCTTTTTAGGCAGACCATAATTGGACTTGACTCTCCAGCTGGAAATAATCATTAACCAAAATCATCACATAACGTTAAAGAATAGCTCACAACAACCAAGATGTTTTCCAGGATTACCGGACCCTGCCGATCATTATTCCATTCCTGGTACATTTGAGGGCTGGTTATTTCAGATACAGTGTTATCTCAATTATTCTTTGCTTGGTCCCCCCATGGAGTCAGGCCCTATAATACTTTGAAAGAAGGGTGGAGAATACAGAAAAGTGTCAGGGGGTTGGGGGGGAGGAGGGGAAAAAAGTCCCAGCCATTTATTGCTGTTGCTACAAATTACCTGAGTCATCTCTTCTGAATCACTTCTACCTCCTGGGAAGAGGCTCCGGGAGTACCAAGCCCCAGCATCCAAGGACTGTTTACAGCCAGGCAGCTCTTAAATGAGGCTGTGTTGGAACCATGTCACCCAAACCCTTAATTACAGGTGTCTGCAGTTAAAATTTGGAGCTCATCAATCTGGACGATGTTATGAGTCTATGTTTGCTGATTGGTGAATCAGTTTTGATACGCAGTAGCCTTACTGTCTGAACACACAATATTTTGCATTTAAATGGGCACCATTCCCTTTCCCCCATACCAATACATTCTCCACATTATGCCCTCCTGTCACCTCCTGATGACTTCTGTCTTCTGCTTCTGTTCCCCACCCGGCCTGGCAAAACAAGCATAGTCTCTGAGGCATCATTAGCACTTTTTTTTTTTTTTTTTTTACAGAAGCAAATCCCTAGAATATCTAGAAAAAAAGGAATATGTCTATCCCCCCCCCCGCCAGATATTTGGATTGGGAAAGAGGGAAAACAGAGCTCTGTTATTGCACACTTAAAAGATGTTGGGTCCTGTGCTAGAAGCCTTACTTTTATAATATTATTTAACCAAAGCAACAATGCTACATAGCATTCCGTGCTAACTCAGGAAACTGAGACTAAGGTAGGCTGAGCTGTGGCCCTAAGTCATGAGTTAGTCAGTGGAATAACAAGGAGGAATTTGTTAAGCCAGGCCTGCCCGACTGGCAAGTTGGCTCACACAGTTCCAGACTCTGAGCATGAGCAAATATGCGGCTGCTGGGAGCCACGAGGACAGATTGCATGTTTGCTGTTATGCACCATGCACAGCAAATGAAGTGCTGCATTTGGAAGGGCCGTGTTACCATAAAGTGCTATACAAATGTTATTACCATTATTATGGCTCTATTTATTACCTCTTTGCTGGGGGTGGGACATCCTCAAATAGCCAAAGATTCAGAATCATCTGTCCCCAGTGAAGCAGGGTTAAGATTGTGATAAGCCTCCTTCTCGACAGAATAGAGACATGCCCCAGAGCACAGTACAATTTCTGGAAGGCAAGTCTGAGCTACATGTAAGCCGGAATACTTATTTTTTTGCAGGCTCTCATCTCTCTTTGATTTCTTCCCCTCTCTCTCACTTAGCTGGAGGAAGGCCACTGAATTTGATTCATAGTCCAGGCTAGCAGGTCAGCTCAAGGGCTGTGTAACAAATGCCATCAAAGAATATGACTTTTTATGGTAAAATGTTATTTTAAAAGGTTAACACTTTAATAAATAAACAGCTCTTAAACATCAATAAGAAAAATGGAAACATTTAAATAGATAGATATTTGAATAGATCAGTGTGGCGCTATATACCATGAAATGCATACATACAGTTATGGAAAATTATCCAGAACTCGTTGATATGTGAAAAACAAGCCGCTTGCAAAATTAGAAGTATAATATGATTCCATTCATATATTTTAAATAATCCCTTCAAAAAATATATGGACTATGTATGTATATACATACAAATGTATTTTATCTATGTGTAAAAAAAACAGTGGCTGAAAGACATATAGCTTAATCTTAGCTATGGTTATTTTAGGGAGAGTAAGAATGTAGGCAAGAGGGAGGAAGACTTTCACAGCTTGTATATTTCCCTATTGTTCAAATTGCATGCAAGACAAAAAATGCATGTATTATTTGTGTAATAAAAAATGGCAGTAAATTTAAAAATTGCAACCTCATTAGTTATAAATAAATCTAATTAAAATAGATGACGTATTTCGATTGGCAAAGATTTTTTTTAAGCAAAAGGGAATAAATTATCAGAGATATAATATTTTTTAAGAAAATTCAAAACTAAAGAATATTTCAATAATGAAAGGGCCCACCAAGTCGCTAGCTAAATGAATGAATGAATGAATGAATTAATTAATTAATTAATAGATAAATCACTTCAAGGCAGATCATCATGAAATTTCAAAATACCATTAATAAAGAGAAGATTCTAAAAACTTCCAGAGAAGGGAATAAACGTGACATGTGTAAATTCTGGAATTAGAATGGCATTGGACTGCTTCAAAACAAAAAGGTAGCTAGAAGACAGTGGAACAACGTTTTCAGAGTTATAGAGGATTTTCAACATACAGTGCTATCTATACCCAGCCAGACTACAGTCAGTCGTGCCGGTGATGAAAAAACAGACATCGTCACATGTGCCGAGCCTCAAAGTTCTACCTTTCATGCACTTTTTCTCCAAAAGCTGCTGGAAGATAATGCTTCATCTAAACAAAGGAGTAAAATAAGAAAGAGTAAGGCATGAAAACCAAAAATATATACATAAATACATAAATATAAACACATAAATGAAAACATAAGTAAATAAAAATAAATAATAAATAAGTAAGCAAACAAGAGAAACAGAACACAAGGGGGGCAAAGGGATGAATGCAATGAAAAATATCTGGGCAACAGATGTGCCCCTGGCCTAGAAAGCAATCAGTGACATTAGAACAGGATAATAAGGGACTCCAAGCAGGATGTTTTCAGGGAAACAAACAGAATTCATAGATTATTTGACGTATTTAGCAACGCTGGAAGTTGCAAGCAAGTTTGGGAAGAAAACATGGTATGTCCATAGAAAACGGAGCAAACAACAAAACCAAAAATATCCAGTTCGCAAGCATATAAAAAGAAAATGTACATGGAAAAAAATACATTTAATCACAGTGTCATACTTGGCTCAGCAGAGAAGAATATTTTTATAATCATAATAATATCCATGCTGACTCTTGATTTAACCGAAAATTGTGATTTCATTCTAATGGGAAAATTGCAAGAGGAGAGATGGTAGAAACCGTTGGGGTAAGAGTGTTAAATCCTCGGCTGCCATCATACGTGGTCACCCATTTTGGCCAAAGAGTTAATGAATCAAGAGTAAAGAAGCACATAATTTTGAAGCATGGAGATAATCAGATAAGGACACAGTCAAAGATCAGAAGAGTCTCTTCTTGGGAGTAGGGCTTAAGAGTCAGGAAGGATGGACAGGGATTTGCTGTCTTTTCCTAAAAGTCTTGTATTTAACCTTTAATTTTTTATATATATGTTAGCATTAGTTTGGTGAAAATACAAGTTAGTTTGAAGCAACTGGAGTCACAGATAACAACAGCAAAAGTGTAATAATGGACTTCATGTTTCATACAATAGAACATTAAACCATCTTTAACATGATTCATGCATTTAAATAATTTTTAATGACAACATGCTCATGAGATATGATAAATTTTTTAAAAATCAGAGTGCAAAACTATGTTTGGCATATGGTCCCATACTAAAAAAAAGAAAAAAAAAGGAAAGAAAAGAAAGAAAAGGCTGGAAAGGACTACATATAAACAGTGGTTAGCTCTCAGGGTGGGATGATAAACAATGATTATTTTATTTTCTGCAGTCTCCTATATTTCCAAGTGTTTACACAACAAGCATGCATTTACTTTAATGAAAAGTAAGAGGTTTTTTTTTGTTTTGTTTTGTTTTTTTTAGCATATCGTGTCTCAGCATCGTGTAAATGCCTGCTCTACTATAATTCTACAAAGGACAAGGCTAAAGAAGTGAGTTGAAAGGGCAGGAGGGGAGATTCCAATTAGACATAAGGAAACAAGTATCACTAAATTCTGGAGCTGGCTAGCTGGGGAGGTCAGAACAAATATTTTACAACAAGGTAGACCACCATCTTAGAATATTATGCTGGAAGGAAACACCAAGATGACCCCTCTGTGTAGATGAGGACATCGTGTGTCGTAGAGTTTACGTGGCTGGCCGAGTGTCACAAAGCTGTCAGGAGGCTGAGGCACGGGTCGGACACCAGCCTGTGGACACGGCGCCGTGTCCTTTCCACTCCGACTACGTGTCTGTCCTCCACGAAGCAGCTTCAATGTAATTTGAAGGTCTGGAACCGGACTCTGTAAATCACGGTTCTTCGAGTCTATTTCTTCTTTTGTTTCTGCTGTAGCTCTTTCATCCCTTCTTTCCTGGCCTCGCCATAGAATGCTGTAGCATAAAAATATGGGACATTGTCTAAGAGCGTGTCTTTTATTTTATTTCATTAATTTAATTAATTCAATTAATTTAATCAATTCAATTAATTTAATTTAATTTGAGAGAGAGAGACAGACAGCAGGACTGGGGGGGGGAAGGGCAGAGGGAGAGGGAGAAGCAGTCTCCCCACTGAGCAGGGAGCCCGATATGGGACTTGATCCCAGAATCTGGGATCATGACCTGAGTTGAAGGCAGATGCCTAACTGACTGAGCCACCCAGGTGCCCCTAAGAGTGTGTCTCTTTGCCCTCCTGGGTAGCTGTGTATTTACGGCCAGAGTCTACTGACATCGTGGGTGACACGCTCCTCAGGCAACCACTAATAGCTTCTGCAAGCAGGGGGTGCTCTACGCGTGCTGTGGACCAACGTGTTCTCTCGACACACGCACACCTCACACACTTGTAAAAATCAAGTCCAGTCAAGCAAGGTTGAAATTTGTTTTACCTTATTCTGTTTGAATAATCGAATACAAGCAGAAGTTTCTACCTAGGTGCTTTCCATCTACCTTGCTCTTCTGCTGGAACACAGTCTGGTTTTTAGCTTTGCAAAACTGGCTCTGCTTTGGGAAAGGACATTAGAACAGCTCCACTGGCCCAGTGACGTTTGGCCCAACCCGTGGCTGGGAGAACTGATGAACAAAGTCCCGAAGGAGTGAAGTTCCTTACTCTTACTGCATTCGTTTGGCCTCAGGGAGCCCTGACCACAGACTTGGACGGGTGTGGAGGTGGTCGAAGCAAGAGGCTCCTTACTACGGACAGAGCCACATCGGTGTTAAAAGTCAAGCGTATTGCCTCCTGAAGGTATACGCTGAGGATGACTCCGCCCTTCCTCCTCCTCGCTTCCTTAGTCCTTTGCATTCATTAGTACACAGCAATTTATTTCGCATCTGCTGTGCCACACAGGGCAACGGACTCAGGCAACAAGGAGGCACATATACTGTGTATACAGGAAGACAATTCCCTCGTTCTCAGGGTGCTTCCATTCCTTTATGGTTCATTTCAGGACCCCATCCCTCTACGTAGTGGGTGCCCAACAACGGTAGATGGTGGACACGGTTTCCTGAGGATATATGTGTATGCACGTATACATATGTGTATATGTGTTTATACATGTGTGCATATATGTGCATATATTCATATATACAACTGTCCTACCCTGTTCTATCAGAACACAGGCAATCAGACTATAAATGTAAGAGTGAGGGTGTGACCATCGGGTGAGCAGAGTGGGCAGTTGACAAAGTCTGGGAGCAGACAGGGTCCTGGCCACGGTGGGGAAGAGAGTGGGGGGCTAGAGTGCTCTAATAATGTTTTTTAAAAGATTTTATTTATTTATTTGAGAGAGAGAGAGAGTCTGTGAGTAAGAGGGAGAGAGAATCTGAAGCAGACTCCACACTGAGCGTGGAGCCTGATGTGGGGCTCGATCCCCCAACCGTGAGATCAGGACCTGAGCTGAAACCAAGAGTCAGATACTTAACCCGCTGAGCCACCTGGTGCCCCTTGAGTGCTCGAATAAAATTTCGATGGGGCAAAAGATGACTTGATGAGACATATATTTTTTTCACCAAGTACACAGAACAAAAATACGGTAGCGTGACTTTATTCTAAAAGTGAGTTTCTCTTATTTCGTAACTTTTATAATAATAAGAGTAGTTCTGCTATGACAGACATCTTACCTAAAACAAAATACGGGCTACTAACATATCATTTTTTGACATTTGATGCAGAGCTGATGTCTGCTGTAAGACAGAATGGGGAAAAGGGAAGCTGGTTACTGGGTGGCATGTGGGCGGACAAGGAGGTCATAATGCTTCTGGCTAAAAACTCTTATGTAGTTTTATTTGCCATCAGGTCATTGAAGAGTTTCTGAGAATTTAGAGCTGAAGTCACTGTGGCTCTGCCTAGCACCCCCTAGGAGGACACAGGCTGGACCCTAGCAGTTTTTGTCTATAATATGATCTTTTACCCACACATTTGTTTCTGGCATGAATCAAAAGTCACCGGTGATTTAATTAAAAATAAAGCATCTCATTGGGACTGACTGTTCACTCCGGTGAGGATTACTGCCCCCGGCAGAAGAGTAAGGGGGCACTGATTGGATGGATACCAAGAGGAAGTCTTGACTCCTCACGAATGTCAGCTTTTGCATCGCAGACCTTCCACACACAAGGCCAGGGAACGAGAATTAAGATACTAAAAGGACCCCTAGTTCATGAAGGGCAAATGGGGTTCCTAGAGGTCCTTTGAGCTGACAAGCCCTCTTTCCTGGCTTCCCAGGTACAATCTACAAAAGCATCTGTTGTGGATAAGAAGCCTTGGAGACTGCACGGAACAGGGCAAATAGTATTTACTGCTAGAGTTTACTGAGTATTATTAGCCAACAAGGATGTAAAACTTCTAGAAGTACGTCTGGCAGCTAGAAGGCTCCCAGTAAATGGAAGCTGCTGAGTAATACAATTAAATACAGCAACAATATTGCTCTCCCTTGTAAGTACTAGTACTAGCAGTAGTAGCAGGGGTAACAGGGCTGGCCTTATCTAAGGCCAGGTCTATGACTTACTTATTTGCTAAGTTGATCAGTGCTCAATGTAGTAATTAGGCAGCAAATCTGTTTAAAACAACTCAAGTGATTTCTTGACTGGATTAATGTGACATCTGACTCAGTCAAATGGGCCCTTTGAACAAAAGAGGATTCCCAAATTGCACATGGACTCCTTGCTTCCTTCCTACCAGCTGCGAGATTAAGAACCAGAAATAACTTCCACGTGGGCAGTGGTGAGTGGAAGGCCTTGGCTCCTCCTGGAGCACCCGCCTCCCACCCCCCGCCATACACGGCCAGCCCCCAGGAAGCCCTGTGCATCTGATGGACAGGCTATGCCTCTGAAACCTTCTTCCCCAGGGCTTCCTTCTACTCCCCTCCCCTCCGCCCTTCCTCCTCTGCCCTCCCGCCTTCCACAGCCCAGCATCCCACGATCCAAGACCTTTCCTGGGCTCATCACTGTCCCCACCTCCGAGCCCAGCTCTCTTGTACTTTCTGCTCTGAGCCAGCACACTTGGCACTGGGCTAGCCGCTGCCTACCAGAGGTCCCCCTCAGCTTCCTCCCCAGGGGGAGAGCTGTGCAGCCCTTCTTCCTCAGGAGGAGGGATCAAGGAAGAGAATGGGGAGGGGAGAAAAGCAGAAGAAGAAAAGGCAGAAAATGCCTGTGTGACCAGCAGAAGGGCCAACCACGTTTGAAGTAGAGAGAAGCGGCTTAGGAAGGGAAAGTCTGAGACCTTAGACCTGACCTTGGAGAGAAGCTTATATCTGACCTTGGAGATGAGCTTGGACCTGACCTCGGAGAAAACCATTTCCTGTCACCCCTGCTCCCTGTGACATGCCTTTGCCTTCCGTTGTATTTCTCCTCCATGACGGCTCTGTTCCCTTCTTATTTCTCCCTGTTCCTTTGCCCTCTTCTGTTTTTTCTCTTTACCCATGATTTCGTCCTAGGAAATCCAGGCCTTTTCTGCTTCATCTATGACTTGATATTTGAAATAAAATTATTCCTGGACAATGAACCAGTGCATGTGCTCAAAGAGCATGCCCATCGCCTGTGACACACACACACGTGCACACACACACACACACACACACACACGGCTCTTCTCCAGCGTTGTCTCTGTTTGGGACACTTGCCCTGAGCCACGTCAGAAGAGCTACCTTGACCTTACTGGGCACACCCTCACTTGCCTCTGGGCCCCATGTAGCCCTTGGCGTCCTTCCCCCTGACACACCCCAATATGGTCTCTCTGTCACTTCTAGACCTCCTTCTTCTGGTACAGCAACCAGTCTCTCAGGAAAAACACAATTCCTCCGCCATCTTTACGGGTCAGGCTTAAGAAGTTACAGGCTCATGTTGGTGAGTTTGGGGAGCAAACAGCAGGCTTCAGGCAGAGGACTTTCACCTGTTTCCACATTTATTGTGAAGTCCATGTTTATCCCACATGGAAAGGACTCCCGGCAGGTAGTGGCAGCAGGAGTGAGGAGATGGGGGGTGATGCCAGGGAGGAAAATGTTTTGCTTATGGAGACACCAATTGATACATGCCTTTACGGCCCATTTATGTGTCAAACATCCAGTGAATACCTGCTGTGTACCAGCCTATATGCCAGGCCTGATGAAGATAAAAAGAAATGGAGGAGTGCCTGGGTGGGGCAGTAGGTCAAGTTTCCAACTCTTGGTTTCAGCTCAGGTCGTGATCTCATGTTTGTGAGATCGAGTCCCGTGTCGGTCTCCATGCTCTGTTCAGAGTCTGCTTGGGATTCTCTTTCTCCCTCTCCTTCTGCCTGTCCTCCTCCTGCTCTCTCTGTGTCTTTCTAAAATAAAAAAGTAAATCTTAAAAAAAAAAAAAAAGAAATCGATAGAGACCCTGCCTGCCCTCAAGAAACATACAGCCATGATAGACAGATGTGAACACAAATAACTAAAACACAATGTAGGGGAAAGAGACAACTTGAAGTCTAGAATATATAGGGGTTGAGTCTTGAAGGAAGAACGGCTCCTCACCTGGTGTGAAGAAGGGGACTCCAGGCAGAGAAAACAGCGTACAATATATCAGTGTATGAGAGAGTCCAGTGTATTTACAGATGAAGGATAAAATCACCATGTTTCTGTCACAGGCATGTGGGGGGGGAGGGGTGATGGGAAAGAGACAAGAGCAGAGGATAGAAATCTAGTTAGGGGTCAAGTTATGAAAGGCCGTGTATGATGAATTCACCCGGGATGTGGACGAAGACAAATGACTGGGAGTCACTGAAGAATTAAGAAATAGTCGGTTGTAACATAAGCAAATCTCAAATCTGGAAATCACAACTAAAGGAAAATTGTTTCTTTATTCCAACACTCCTGACACCAACCCCACATCAACGAATTTTCTGACCTTCCCAACACTGATTAGGTGTGTTTTATAATTTAATCCAATCCTGTAACTGACTACCAGCATTCGTGTCAGGCTCCACAAGTTTAAGGACTCAGTCCCATGAGACTGCCCTCCCTTCAGATGCCAGTCACAAGGAATGGGTCTCCAGGCTACCTGCACTTCGTGCAACTGGGCTACAAAGTCAAGGGCTCCCACAGACTCTCCATCCCTTTTAGATAGTTTGCTGGAGTGGCTCAGAAACTCTGGGAAACACTTGTTTTGGTTTAGCAGTTTCTAGAGGGTATTACAAAGGATACAGCTGAACAGCCAGATGAAAAGGTACATAAGGTGAGATCCAGAAGGGTTTCACACGTGGAAACTTCTGTCCCCATGAAGTCGGGGCATGCCACACTCCCAGCACATGGATGTGTTTACCCACTAGAAGCTTCATCATGTAGACATGATTGATTAACTTAATCACGGCCCCTCCTCTCTTCATGGAGGATGGGAGGCGGAGCCAAGTTCCAAGCTTCTCATCACCTTGTTCTTTCTGGTAACCTATCCCTATCCTGAAGCTCTCCAGAAGCCCACCAAGCACCTCTTCACTGGGACAAAAGATGCTCCTATTATTCAGAAAATTACAAGGGTTTTAGGAGTTCTGTGTCAGGATCTGGGGACAGAGACCAAATTTACGTTTCTCATCGCGTCACAACAATGGTTCAAGCACTGGAAATGGACAAAGTAATTTTACAGCTGGGGTTGGCAACCTGTTTCTGTAAAGGGCCAGATCACAAAAATCCTAGTATTTGTGGGCCATTTAGTGTCTGTAATAATTACTCATATCTGCTATCATAGCGTGAAGGCCGCCAGAGACAGACACCTCAACAAATGAGCATGGCTGTGTTCCAATAAAACTTTATTTACAAAAGCACACCATGGCCTGGATTCGACCCTTGGGCCATAGTTTGCTGACCCCTGAGTTAGAGAAACATTTCAGAACAAGAATTATAAAGACTTATTTATAGGTGTTCCCCTGTGTATGTGAAGATGGACAGTGTTTAGAGCTCTTTCCCCAACCTGGGTGGGAGATCGTGCTATTGTCCTGGCCCTGGGGGACTTCCCGAGTTCCTGGCTTCCTCAGGGTTGCCTGAGTGAGGCCAGCCCCACTGTTGGTGGGAGTAGACTTCTGAGACCCGGGGCTGTTGACGTGTATTCTCCCAAAGTCAAAACGTTGGAGACACAAGTAGGCAGTGGTGAATAGCACAGGCTTCTGAGTCAGAAAGACTCTGGTTTGGATCTGAGGTGAATTTAGAGGAGTTACTTAACCTTTCTGACTTTCACGTGCCTCATTTGTAAATTGAGGACTTTTGGGGAACTTCCTCATGTGATGTAAAGATTAAATGAGGTGCTCTTTGAAAAGCCTTTAACACCGAATCCAGCTTATCTTAAGTGCTCCATAAACATGAGTAATTGGCATTGCTTTTTACTAGGTTAGGCGATCCCTGGCTCGTGGAGGTAAATGGGGTTCTGGCACTCTCAGAAACCACGAATAAGTCCAGAGAGACGCTGCTTATAGCTCATAGGGCCCGATACCAATCTCAGGAAACCATCTGATCGTGTTCATCTGGGGGCTAGGTGCTTTATATGCCTTCCCTCACTTCATATTCAACAGAGTCCTGGGGGGAAAGGGGTTTTTTTCCTCCGTTTTTACTCACGGGAACCCAAAGCTGAACTATGCTGGGGAATCTGCTGCCATTCATGGCTCATGATGGCTACGCTGTGGCCCCAGCCCATGTCTGCAGCACAGACGAGTTTACTCTTTGTTTCTATCTCATCCCATAGTTGTCATTATTTATGCGCAGGGCCCAGTACCCCTATGCCCTATTGGCACAAGTCACTCCCTAGGGTCTATAAAGATACTAGACGGCAGTGACCCTTGTAAACATTTCTGTGTCTCTCATGATACTCCGTAGAGCACCTGTGTACGGTAAAGATTCGTGTAGTTTTTTGAATGAAGGAATCTGTGTTCTACCCATTCCTCCTCAGATTCTGCCGCCCTCCACACACAATCTCTCCCCCACTGTCGGATCCTGAAGAGGCCCGTGGTAAGCTGAGGCACGATAGCTGTAGCCTCAGTGAGTCTACAGATAGGGTGGAGGGGACACTGTGCGACGGGGGATCTAGAACTGGAGCCCAGGTCTCAGCCCCACCTCTGCGTGTGCCCCGCTGGGGAAGAGTATCTGAGTACCCGCTCTTTGCTCTTCCATTGCTCTACTTTTTGGGATAAAGGCTTTCTGGAATTGCCAGGAATCCTTTTGCTCTAATTCTCTGGCCTCACATGAAGTGGGTGAATGGCTATCACGGGGGAAAAATTGTATTTGTAGCCATGAGTGTCTGATGTTCCGTTCTCATGAGGTCCCCTAATTGGGGTTTCTTGATTAGGTCATCCGAGAAAATTTAGATGAACTCTCAACATTTTTGCGTGTTTATCCAGACCTCTGAACTATTGGATCTTCTTTCATGGTAACTTACCACGAAGGAAGAAATATATGACTGTATAAGGAAGGTATTTGAACTTAGAAAATGAAGTTCAGTTAAATCCGTGATTTCCCTGAGCTCAACTTCTATTTTAAAACAAACTGTCTTCGGTTGAATAACAAGAAAATCATGCTTAGATTTAACTCACTCCCCCTTCCCCCTCCTCTTCCTCTGGTCACATCGGTTTAGCTTCCGCCCAAGTGGCCTGGGCAGAGCTTGAAGGCCCAAAGATGGAGGCATCCAAATGGTTCCCCTGAGGCTGTGGTGAGGCCCCCTCACAGCAAAGGAGGTGCACGGGGTATTTCCAGAGACTTTAAGACAATGCCTTAAACGCTGAGTTTACAACTAGGGACTCTTTCAGTCAGTGGTTGAGGGTGCTCGAGGGTTTCCCCTTATACAGTGTATGTGCAGGTAGGGAGGCCACAGAGCAGTACAGGGCTGCATAGGAGTGGGGGAGCACTGAAATGCTGGTGGGGCCTCCTGCAAATAGGCTAAGAGTCAACGGTCAAGTGTGGCACTCTAAGCTAACTTCTGCGCAAACAGACCAATGTGGAAAGTTTGCAGAACACTTAACATTTTCACACGGAAAGTTTGCAGAACACTTAACATTTTCACATGGATAAATTCGGGTTTTCGTTTGTGGTTTAGGGGTGCTGGGGGATGGATTGGGTCGGAGGGGTAGCAGCTGGAGAAGGTAATGGATGGGTTTGAGGGCAAAAGGAAGTTATACATCCAGGTCTGGGGGATCTTTAATTTTCTCAATGTGTAAACAAGGTACAGAAAACCCATTTCACCACCATTTCTATTTTGCTGTTGTTTGTTGACTTGTCAACTTTTGGAGGCTCTTGTGTGGGCTGGACCTTAATTTCCAGACCTCCACATACAGGAAAGAAAATGGCCATTCCTTCCGTCCTCTGTGTGTGCATAGCTCTTTAGAAATAAGTCTCAATTAACCACCATTCCTGTGACCTACAGGAAGCCCCTGCTGATCCCGGCTCTGTTAATAGAGTATGAGTCTGCGCTGGAAGTGATTAAATGGGCTGAGTGCAATTGTCAGAGCTCCAAGGGCCAAAATGCTATCTTTGGCCAGGGCAAGAGTAATAGCTCCTTTGTTGGGAACATAATGAAAGAGACAAGTGGGAAGAAAACCCACTGTCAGCGGCACAGATAATTTTGGTGTACCTGGGACTTGTCATAAATGTACTTTGATGACTTATTATGTCAGGAAGAATGTTGCCTTATCTTTAGGACTATTCAGCAGAACAGAGGAAATAATCCCAGTGTGACATTTATTTATCTAGATGTGGGCCCCTAATAGGAAGGATGGGAGTGCCATGCATACCGCCGTATTGCATTTACACAATTTTCTTCATCCGTTTTCTGGTCTTGCTGAACAGCCCGTGCGGGTGGCTCGATGGGCCTGGTCACCACTGGGGATCTTGCAGAAAGGCAGAGCTGACGACTTTCCTCCAATACTGATCCCTTTCAGTTCTGAGACTTTTCAAATGACGTTTCACTTTTAAAAAAAAGCCCCCCCCCCTCACTTTCCTCTTGAGATGCAATGGTGGGTAATGGGAAAATAATCCCCATGGTAAAAGAAATTCTAGGGTTTTTTTTCCATAATTTTTAAAAAGATTTTGTTTATTTATTTGAGGGAGAGAGAGAGAGCATGAGAGGGGGCAGGAGAGGGGCAGAGGGAGCGGGAAAGAGAATCCTCAAGCAGACTCCCCACTCAGTGCAGAGCCCCATGTGGGGCTTGATCCCAAGACCCTGAGATCCTGACCTGAGCCGAAATCAAGAGCAGGCTGCTTAACCGACTGAGCCACCCAGGCGCCCCAAAGAAACTCTAGGTTTAATGAAACCGAGAAGGCTTCTTTACTCTCAACCAGCTCAGAGCTCTGATAGCTGATGTGTCCTGTCACTCTGCAAGAGGCCAGAGCATGCATGTGAGGGCCTTTCCCAAACTTACTTGACTATGAGCCCTTTTTAAGGATGGAGCTTCTGGCAAGACTAGTGTCCCATGGGATATACTTTGAGAAATGATGCTTGATACCAATCTATTTTTCCCCCATTGGTCTTTGCACATTTTTCTCAAAGCTGAACTTTTACCTTGGCCACTTTTCTCTAAAAGTGAATTTTTAGAACTATCCAGAGACAGCCATGTGGGTTACATGCCGAGGTCTCCAAAAGATTCCACCCTCACTGTTGGCAAAAGACTAATGGTTTGTATCAATCACTGGTCTTATTTTCCTGTTCCTACCATCGTCTCGGGCTATTGGATGACAAACCTGGCTTGATCAGATGTATGTCATCCTAGTGCAGCACTGGGGTCTGGATGGTTCCTGTCATCGCCACCCTCGGAAGCTGAGAGGTGCTCTTTATCATGCTGCTGTGGTTTCACTTAGGAAAATAAGACACATGGGGGGACAACCCAGGAAACAATTGGTCCATTCTTCTTATTCTTTTGCAATTAAAAAAATTTTTTTCTCTTTCACTCTCTTTACATCAAGCTGAGTGTCGTGCTTAATAGACAAAACTGTCCCCTACATTCTAATTACTGCAGCTCTAGGAGAAATCTTCTCTTTAGCAATTTTGACTCCTTGAATTCTTTTCTGCTCACTACCTCCAAGTGGTTACATTTACATACAATGTAAAAGACGATGGTTTGCCCAGTGAAATGAGTTCCTAGTGATGGCGTATTATAAACAGTGACACCTGGTTAGGAGAGTCTTGGAGAAAATCCCTGTCTTCTGAACATTCCTCGGTACAGGTGCTGTGGGCACTTTCTTACCTTGCATAAGGCTCACCTGCATGTTAAATATCTTTGGGCATCTGAGCTATCTGCTCAGCTATTTATGGCTGCATAACAAACACTCCAAAATTAGTGGCTTCAAATGACAGTAAATGATTATTTGCCATGATTCTGGGGGTTGGCTGGGCTCAGCTGGGCAGATATTCTGCCCTGTGTGGTGCTGGCTGGGGCAATCATGTGACTGTACTAGGCATACACTTGGCTGCGGCTAGGACATCCAAGATGGCCTCACCTACCTGTCTTCAGCTGATGCTGGCCATTAACTGAGATGCTACAATTCACCCTTTGATGGCCTCTCTTCCTCCAGTAATCTAGACTGACTTCCTAAGAACGTGAATCCAAGAGAGCAAAAATGTATTGTTTCCACGATATTTTATTGGTCAAAAAACACTGAGGCCAGCCCAGATTCAAAGGGAGGAGAAATAGTCCACCCCGCAAAGAGAGGAGCAACATAGCCAGAGGAATGGTTGATGGCATCTTCGAAGACTCTACCCCAATGCCTAGCTACAGACACTTGAGATAACTCAGTGCTTAGTTCATCAGAACAGTTCATGTCTACCTACTGCTCCAACTTTGCTGAATCACAGGGGAACGACTCCAGAGGTCAGACCCACAATTTTATTCTTTTATGAGGTCCTAGCCTGTGGGTGTCTCTGAATAGGTTTGAAAATGCTCTTAGCTTCCTTTCTCAAAGAATGAGATGGAAGCTCTGAATTAGGGCTAGACCCTCAGTATAACATCCCCCAAGTTTTGTTCTGCCAGAGGGAGATGTGGCAGCAAGCCTTGGTGCCCAGCATCACGACGCTTCGTAACATCGATGTTGACAGGTTTCCTCACTCTCCAGATGTTTGGAGAGCAGTAAGTCCCAACACAAAGCTCTTACTTGCACCTGTGGACAGACTTAGGAATCTCCTTAGTGTTTCCCTGGAGCCTTAAGATGAATCAAAGATTAGAGGTTGTGACTAAAGATGTTGAAAACAGACTTCCTTCTGCCAGAGACTCCCCAGCTCGGGTTCCACTGTTTTATAGACAGAGCGTTGTAGAATTAGAAGTGACATTTTGAGTAAAAAAATATATTATTCCCCTATCAGTACCCCTCCCATCCCTTTTGTATGTCAGATGTTCAGAAGTCAAGAATAGCTGTGAGCCACTACGTAGTCACGTGGACTGAACAAGGAGCAAGAAGATCTCCCCCTGTTACTGAAAAGGAGATTTCAAGTAGCTACCAGGAAGATGACACCAGGTGTTAAACTTAGAGACCAATGACAAAGAGCAATTCCGTCCGTTTAGCAGAGTCTTAAGAATATAGGAAGTGATAATTACCTACGTTGACTTGATTGATCGTCTGGCAGAAGTCAAAGGGAAATATCTGCTGACCTTCTCCAATCACGGTCTGCTCTCTCATGTGGTTTCTGCTTAGAGTTAGGACATGTTTTCCTCCCGCAACTATCCTTAATCTAGGAGATACAAAGATATTCATATTTATTTGCATTTAAATTGCTTTCCGTTTTGAGTCTATGTAACACCTGGGGCTCTATTAGTGAGCTCCTTAGGAGTGGCTTGCATGCAGAGGTGAGGCTGGAACGAGAGGCTGGTCACTGCGCACACTCAAAGCCTGCCGAACCTGGACTAGAAAGAGAGGACAGGCTGCAGGGTCTGGATGGCTTTCTTCCCAAGAACTTTCTCCGAGACAAGCCTGCTCCTAAGCGATACTTCTGGGCATGACCATAG
The DNA here is from genome assembly GCF_017311325.1 of Ursus maritimus. NCBI lineage: Eukaryota > Metazoa > Chordata > Mammalia > Carnivora > Ursidae > Ursus > Ursus maritimus. Next base: position 49,755,862 of record NW_024424452.1, read on the forward strand.
AGGCAGACCCAGGGCTGAACGAATATGTTCAAAACTGAAGAACATTCTGAATTCTCAGCTCACTAGATTAAGAAAGCTCGCTTGCGAATGAAAGCTTGGCTTCCACATTTTGGGGGCAATTTAATCAAAATAATTCCACTCGTTTCCGTTTAATGATTTGGCTTGCACGATGCCAGTGGTTACGTTTGAATGGGTTTTCCAGTCCACCCCTTTTAGTCATGGTTGATGGCTGATAAAGCCTACGAGTGGTGTGATTTGGATGATTCATTTGCCATCGGCATTTTGGAATACCTACCGTTACCACCTAGTGGAGGACGCCTGGATTTATTAGGGTCCAGTCGCTCTATTCTGGGTCCAGGCTCCTGCATGATCTGTGATGCCCCTGGATCCTGAGCAGTGTTCATGGTCACTGCCAGCCCATGACATTCACAAAGGAGTTTCTCTACTCAGCTTAGGTCACTGCAGCCGAAGCGAGAGCCACTCCAGCCTTGCCATTGTTGCTCAGCATAATAAGGGTCGAACCCATTACTTCCCGGGTCTCGGTGAGCCAGACGGGACTACCGGGTAGTTCTGAATTTTCCATGTCAAATAAAACCACTTCCTTCTCAGACTCTTCCCTCTGCCTCTTCCTTCAAATCTGTGTGACCAATTCCCTTTGTTTTAAATATTTGGAGTGGGTTCTGTTTTCCTGGCTGGACCCCAGCTGAGACAGGTACCCTGGAGAACAAACTACCCAGAGCCCATTCCTGCCCCGTGCTGGGAATGGCTTTATGCAGAACGCGCAGGTGGAGTCTGGATGGCGGCTCTCATCCAGCCCAGGAGCAACATGACCAATTAAGCCATCTGGAACTTCGAAAGGCTGGCATTTATCTATCCTGAGTCCATTTTTCATCCTAGATTGGGTAATTCTGTCATTCATTCATTCAGCATATTTTAGAGACTCCTTCTGTCTGCAGAAAACATTTCCAGAGACCCAATTAGGGGGAAGCAGGATGTGGGCTATGAAAAGCACAGAAGCCTCCTTAGAGTCTCATGTCAATATTTCCCACCCCAGCTGTGCGGAGAGGCGTGAGGGCTGGCGGCGATCAGAAGCTGGGGCTCTTCGGTGCCCCTAGACAGTTGATTACAAGGGGTCAATTGCTCTGCCAGGGGGTCTGGTAGATTGTTAAAACATGCACTCCAGCACAGGGTTGGGGGAAAAACAGCATTCCACATTTGTCTGCGGCAAAGGGATTCTGCTCCGTTATCAACTCAGACGTGGCCTCTCCAGTCAATCAGCTGTGACCTCTGCAGCCCTCAGCATAAAATGGGCAGATGGCAAATCAATTGTGGTGCGTGACGAAAGGATTTTAGAAATTTCCCTTCTGAAAATGAAATGGGGGGGGGGGCGGAAATGCACACTTCCCCACAGAACAAGAATCCTCTTCATTTATGATTCAGTAGTTACTGCTAGTTATCAGGCGTCTGTCGTGCAGCCAGGGCCGTGCCAGGAGCTTCACACACGTGGTCTCATCGTGCCCCTACAGCTCTGTCAGGTCAACTTTTGTTGATCCCCAGTTTACAGATGTGGGTTCTAAACCAAGGGAATTTTCTATAATTTGACCCAAGACGTGCAGCTTCTCCGTGGTAGAGCTCTGAGCCACACCCAAGCCCATCAGATCCTCCAGCGTGGGGTTACCCTTCTGCAAATGTTGCATTTTCATGTTAGCGTCCTGGGTGTCTGGGTCCCTTCCCCACCGAGCAGGTGAGGGTGCCCGAGCCCAGATGCACGAGGAAAGAGAAAATCACTGCTGGAGAAAAGCCACGAGGGACAGGACAATGCCATGGGGTCCTCAGTGGCTTTGGGGCCACCTGACTCAGCTCCTTCCTTTGTGGGCTAGTTATGAGTTCATGCCATGCCTGAGGGGAGCAGCGGGAGACAGGAGTGGCCTGTGTGGCATCCCAAAGGTCTCCTTGGTGGAGCTCCACGTGACTGGCAAGCCTGTGCTGCTGGGAATCCACGTAATGGTGGGGAGGGTGGATTCGAGCTGAGCACCGGCCCTGCTGCTTGCCGGCTGTGTGGCGTTAGGCAAGCTACTGAACTCTCTGAGCCTCAGCTTCCAGCCTGCCAATAAGGATAACAAGAATTCTTCCTCCATGGGTTTGTCGTGAGGATTCAATGAGGCCGTGTTTGTGCAGTGCTGGCACGATTAAGTGCTAGCGGCTGGTCTTAGCCTTTCTCCTGCTCTCAGGGGGCCAGAGACCAGAGACAGCCCCCATCGTGGACAAGGTGTGGGTCCTTCAAACATGACGATGAAACCACAGTGACCGATGTGGCCAGCCGTGCTGGACCTCTGCACCACGCTGCAGGATTTCAATGGATGCCGGGCCCTCGGGAGGAGGTGTTCCCAAGCGGGACAGACTTCAGGTCGGACACCGGGATGGGGGCCTGGATGCACCCAGGGCGGCTTCTGACTTTGCACTCAACAGTGACGTCCATACATTCTTGAAATTTCCTGGCATGTGTGCACTTCACACCCCACGCTTCTCATTCAAACCCTGGGGAGAGAGGAAACCTGGGTCTGGAGAAGAAGCCAGGGGCAGGGGTGGGGACAGGTGAGCTGAGAAGTCACTGTGCTCCTCGCCACTTTCCTACCGCTTCCCCTTAGGACAGGCCCTGCCGCACACACGGGCACCTCGTGGGCTCACTTAGGCCTCCCGCCAGCGATCACCTTCACTGCCTTCTGAACTTGCCATCTTGTTGCGATGTCAGGCTGTCTCCAGACCTCTCTCACTGCTTCAATTTACCTCTTGCCTTTGCTATTACTTAACTATAGATTAGACGCAGCTCAAGAGAGCATTTTAGCCAGGGCGGGGGTGGGGGGCGGAAGAAGGAACTGGAATGAGAAAAATGTCTTGATAGCAAATCCATTTTTCCATAATGTTTGGGGCTTTGGGGCTTCCAGTTCAGACTGATGTTTTAAACTGTGCCTGGGAGAACACCAGTAAGGAAATTAATGATGACATTGCATTTCTGAAGCCCTTTCACAAGACGGCTGAGGAGACAATTTATTATATTTATTTATTCCAATCTGGCAGCTGATGTCGGGGCCGATGTCGGAGCACACACTCTGGTGCCTGGCTCTGGTTTTGAGGCCTCTGCCTCGCTTGCCTTTACCCCTGGCTCCTCCTCCTGTCCCAGGGCCTCCAGCCTGCATCAGGCGATGGTTCCTCTGAGACCAAGCAACCATGAGATACCGGTGGTCTGCGGCTGGGCAGCAGCCAGATGACGTCATGCGGTTTCACTTCACTGTTTCCCTAAAGTGAACTGGGTCAAGCGTATTGAGGCAAAAAGGCCACGTGTGGCTCAATACCAGGCTGTGGCCCTTGAAGCAGAAAGTATGACCCAAGAGCAGGTCAGTCAGCCAGAGGGCTGAGCTCTTCCATATACCAAGCCTAGGACGGGCTCCCCCATGAGCCTCAGTGTCCTCTTCTGTAAAATGGACACCAGTCTATCAGGAAAAGGCGTTTTGGTCCCTTTGCAGTGAGTCTGCAAAGGGACTGAAAATTAAAGCAAAACTACCCTGTAGGGTGTTTGGGTTTTAGAAGCTCCTTCTCCTGCATCAGTGCCCCCTTGGTACCCGTTTGGATTTGCCAAAGGGGATCCTCCCTACTTATAGTCTTATTTCAAAACTCATATGAAAAGCCTGGGTTTTTTATTCACAGCCAGACAGAGTTAGGGGAACGGGATAGAAACAACAGCGAAGTGATCGTTGCATACGGCGGGATGGGCAGCTGGTGTAGGGTTGTGGCTTGTCCATGAAACAGCAGGGAGGTCAATGGGTGGCTGGAGCACTGCCTCGGGGAAACTAAAGAAGATGACGCGTTAGTTATCTACCGCTGTGTAACAAGCAGCTCCCACACTTAGCGGCTTCGAGCAAAATGATTACTTGTTATCTCTCATGGTTCCTGAGAAGCAGGAGTTCAGGAGCAGCTTGGCTGGTAGTTCTGGCTTGAGGTCTGTCATGAGGTCAAGGTCACAATCGAAAGGCAGGCAGGCCACAGTCATATAAAGGTTTGACTGGACCCGTGGAACCCGTGTTCAAGATGGTTCACTCCCGTGCTGCCTGTGGCGGTGAATCCCATGCTCTCTCTTCACTGAGTCTCTCGTGAGGCTGCTGGGGTGTCCTCATGGTGAGGCAGCTGGGGTTCCCGAGAGTGACAGATCCAAGAGTAAAGGCAGAAGTTGTGGTGCCTGCTTTGGCCCAGCCTCAGAAGTCACACACCTGTCACTTCAGCTGCACTCCATCGTGGTCACATAGGTCACCCCAATCCACGGTGGGAGAAAACCGCACACGGGTATGAATGCAGGAAGGGGGATCCCGGCGACCACCTTGGAAGCTGGCTGCCACAGCTGGGGGAAGTGTTATTTGGAAATTTCGGCCAACGGGCCCTGAGGATAGGAGAGACAGGGGAGGACAAAGAAGAGCAGACAGATAGCAGAACAGGAACTTGGGGGCGAGAAGCCCAAGTCACGGGTCAGCCTCTTCCAAATGGTGCACAGTGCGTGAATCCATGCACAAGAGACCTGTCACCACGGGGAGCCTGCAAGGGAGCTGCTGTGACAGGTCGCAGCACTGGCTGGAGGCTGGTCAGGTTAACTGTAGGGACGTTTGTGAGCCCAGCAGGGTCCCCGTGTTCACCTCTGGGCTTGGCTTGTGCAGGAATACGTGGAAAGGTTGTGGCTCACTACGGAGCCCCAGGACAGGGCTGGGGCTCTTCCCTCCTCCAATCGGCAGAGGTCCTGAAGTACAGTGGGCATCGTGCAGGGAGGAGGAAGAACGCAGAGGCTGGGAAGAAGGGTAGAAGCTGGCTGGGAAGTGACATAGAAACTGAGTGGTGGGCTCTGCCTCGAGTCCTGAGGGGACACAGGGCTGCCAATGACCAGCTTTGGTTTTTAACTCTGTGAACAGACACATTACCCCAGAGAGAGAACACTGAGGGTACGCAAAGTAAGCTCAGAACCAGTCACCCAATATAACTTTTTATGCACCTCACCCCCTCAACACACGGAGTTAGTCTCAAAAATTGCCCTCCCTTACGTTTCTACCCAAATCTCAACTTTCTAAAATCCCTTCAACAACATTACTTCCTTTGATCATCAGCACAAGCCAAGCTAGAGATGAGCCGGTGTACTTAACATCACTGAACAGATGAGAAAATGGAGGTGACAGAGGCAAGAAGAACTGTCCAGAATCACCCGGCCGACTTCAGCACTCTGCCCTTGGTCCACGCACACTTTGAGCACGAACAGCCCCCCTGAAGTGCTGTGTGCCACATGCCCCTCGAAAGAAGGATCACCCTGGGACTCAAACAATGGGGAAAGACCCCCAACTCTTGCAAAGCAGCCATAAGGACTTCCCACCCTAGGTGTGCACGTTTTTATGATTATGCAAGGTGTATCTCACCATCCCTTTCTTAGCACTCATCCTACACACAAGCTCGTTCTGCTCCTGGCTCTGAACGCGCTAAGGGTCTTTGCATGGGTTCCCTTTTAGTCTCCCGAATGGACCATTCCTTACTATCAAATAATTGCCTACGATCTGCACTTGACTTTTCTAGCAGTCACAAATGCAGGCCGGGACATTCATGGGATCCTAGGTGTTGTATCAGCCCAAGAAGTTGAACAAACCAGGTCACTACCCCACCCAGGCACTCTGGTTAGAGCTCAGTGTAGGCAGAATGTTAGTAGAGGGGCATGCATTTCTGGGCCCCCTGCAGAATAGCACCAGTCTTCTCTCTCTGGGATGTGAAATTTGGGAGTAGACAGAGGAGGTGAGTGCTGTCAGGTTGGACTGGCCCCTCCATCCCTGTAGTGAGGACTGGAGAGCAATAACTCTCTGGTACTTACTGTCCATGCAAGGATCTTGGGCTTCTTGGTTTCCTTCTGGCTTGGTTGCAGGGGAAATCATCTCATGGGGGGAGAAGAGTTAGCCTTCTTAGGATGCCTACCGGGTTCCAGGCATGAAAGCAGGTGCTCCTTTCAGACCACTTCGGTGCAGTGGGCTCTTAGCACTGTGTGCAGATGGGGGGACGAAGTCTCCTGGAGGCAAAGTCATTTGCTCGGGACCCCACCACTCACCAGCTGCTGGAACTGGGGTTTGTACACAAGCCTCTGTGATAGCCCAGTTCACTTTCTCCTACCATGGTATGACTTTGGGAAGGAGATCTGAAGCCTTCAAATGAAAGGATAGTTTCCTCCACGTAGAAATCAATACAATGGTGTAACAATGGAATGCTCTGGGAAGGGAATTTTGTTTAGCTGCGTTACCCTGATGCCCGGTGCAGGCGAGAAGGAGTCTCCTGGAGGTGGTGGTCATACGGCGACAAGGGACAATGTCTGCTTAAGGCACCAGCCCCTCAAGTTGGTCTAGTATTTCTCGGAGAGCAGCGGTCTGAGTTGGCCTCAGTGGTGTGTGTGGATTTTTTAAATTATGAAAATGTGAGTATGTCTGGTTTCAGACTGACTTAGTAATTTGCTTATATAACCTCTGTGTCTCTTCTTGGTGGCCCAAAGGGCTCAGATTAAGAGTTTTATGAATATCTTGCTGTGTTTAGTCTGTTATACGTGAGAGTATCTATTTCGCCAACCCACACGGTGCCGTTACCACACATCTATCCTGCAACGGCAGGGAATTGCATTAAGTGTAACCAGTAAAACCACAGCATTTTGCTGTAGCAAAAGGGACTAGAACAGGAAGCAGGTAAATCCCCTCCTGCCCACACACCTACCATTCTCTCCTCCCTTCTATGAAGTTAGAGCTTCGGGCTTTGCAGGCATTGCATCCTTCCCTGCCTCTGGGGACCAAATTGGGTTTTGGGGGGGAAACCACAGGCCTCATATTTATCTCAAAACACCCCTGGGCTATATGCAGGCTCCATCACTTCCTTGATGGTGGAAGTAAACATAATTGCTCAGTTCTCTCCTCTCCCCATTTTTCTCTTCTGTTTCTCTGTTGTTTCCTTTTCTTCTTCAAGGGATCGTAGTTTCCCTGGGCCACTCTTTCCAAGTGGGCTTCTGATGGCCAATTCTAGAATACATGCCTGACTAGGACTACCTGTTGTTTCCCATAGTCACTACGGGAGCTTATGTGGCCCACTGGTTTCCCCGAGGCCAGCATACTATTTCAAGTTTTTCTGTACTTACGGCCCACATTCCACCAGCCTCTATAAGCATGTAGGTCCCTACTGAGCACATCGCAATGGCTGAAAACTAATTGACTAACGCTTCTGTTTATTTAAAACTTTTTTTTTCTTTTTTTAGAGTAAGCCATTGTGGGTAAGGTATTTCTTTCTCCCCGAAAGAAGTTGTGTGTTGACAGAAAAACTTACATAAGCACAACTTCAGAAAGTCACAATGAGCTCACATCTCTCCTTTATGGGGGATCATTTTAGGCACCAGACAGACCCACCATATGGCTCTCCTCCCCGTGCTCTGAGTGAAGAGGTTGTTAGCTCACTAGCTACTGGTGATGTCAAGGATTGCCAAACGAATGGTGATAATAAAACAACAAGGACAACTAGACTCTTGAGACTACTTTGCGTTGGTGCACTATTTTGCAATTAAAGATGGTTTCATGTTTACTATCTTCTTTGGCATTCACACATGCACCAAAAAAATGAAAAAAACCAAAACAACAAAAACCATCAACAACAAGAAAAAAAACCAAACCGATCCGAACCCTGTGACATTGATGTGCGAACATTTTTGTTCCTTTTTACAAATGTAGTTCTGAGATGTTTGGTGATTTGCTAAACGTTGCACAGGTAGTGCACTGCTGGTAGAGCGGGGTCTGGTCCCAGGGTTTCTTCTGCAGTAGGTCAACGTTCTTCCCAGGAGCCTTGCCTACCTGCCTTTCTCTTATTGGAAGCCACATCAGCCGCTTGTTTGAGGGTCAAAAATGGCTCTAGTGAGGGGCGCCTGGGTGGCACAGCTGTTAAGCATCTGCCTTCGGCTCAGGGCGTGATCCCGGCGTTCTGGGATCAAGCCCCACATCAGGCTCCTCCGCTGGGAGCCTGCTTCTTCCTCTCCCACTCCCCTGCTTGTGTTCCCTCTCTCGCTGGCTGTCTCTATCTCTGTCGAATAAATAAATAAAATCTTTTAAAAAAAATGGCTCTAGTGAAAATATCTGTCTACAACACGGCACAACACAACAAAATACCCTGCAAATGAATGTTCACAGCATCTCTATCCACAATAACTGAAAACAGGAAACAACCCAAATGCCCATCAACAGATGAATGGATAAACATAATGAGAGACATCATTATTCGGCCATCAGAAGGAACGAAGTAGTGATACATGTTAAAAAGGGATAAACTCTGGGGCGCCTGCGTGGCTCAGTTAGTTAAGCGTCAGACTCTTGATTTCAGGTCATGATCTCGGGGTCCTGAGATTGAGCCCCGTGTTGGGCTCCAACTGAATGTGGAGCCTAGCTGGGATTCTCTCTCTCCTTCTCCCTCTACCCCTCCCCTGCTCATGCTCTATCTCTCTCAGGGGGAAAAAAAAGTCACAAAAGGCCACATATCACATGATGCCCTTGACATGAAAGGTCAGAATTGGCAAATTCATAGAGATGAAAAGCAGGTGAGTGTTTGCCGAGGTTGGGATAGGGCTCCTGAGAGGTGTTCACTAATGGGTACAGAATTTTTTCGGGAATGATGATAATGTCTTAAAATTAATTGGGTGGTGCTCACACACCTCTTTGAATATATGGAACCTATTGAACTGCACACTTTAAAAGGGTGAGTCATAGGGTCTATAAACTATATTTCAATACGTTGTTATTGTAAAACAAAAAAACTGGCTCTGGGTGCTGACTGTCCTAACTTTCTCTGACCATGGCTTCCACTAGGGCTCCAAAGCTGGACACTACCCAGGACTGGCTACTCTGACTTTGACTTTGGGGGAGAAATTCCTCTAACTCTGCCTGCTCCAAGCTGTGGGGGGTATTGGGTACCTCCATATTCCCAAATACAAACAGCTAGATGCGAAGTTCTGTGCTTCTCATGCACGAATGTGGGGCAACCCTCTCAGGCCCCCTCCTTTGGGAGCTTTGTACTATCACTCAATAAACCTTGCTTTGCTGCCCACCCAAAAAACAAAACAAAACAAACAAACAAACAAGCAAAAACCATGAATGTGCATTTGAATTATTACCTGGCAATCTTGTTAAAATGCAGGTTTTGATTCAAGAGGTCCAGGACCAAACCTGAGAATCTGCATTTCTAACAAGGTCCCAAGGGGTATCCATGCTATTCCTTTGACTACACTCTGGGAAGCAAGGGTGTAGACCATATAACCAGTCAGTGGAATTGTCTACTTTCAGCTGATGGCTTTTACACATGAGGAAGCAGCCTTTGGCTCCAAAATGCCAGCCTGTGCAGTTGAATTAAAGCAAATACCCTCAAATGTATTTTCCCTAATGTCCATCCAGTTGTAACGTGCGAATAATGGAAGATCACGAACCATTGCTACCATCCAACTTGGCGAAATCCTTCATGCATGTTCATCTTTGTGGAAAGCACTGAACAGCTTGTTCGTATATCTTTTCCTTGAACTAATTGGATTGGCCATCTGTTTTTGCATCGTAGGGAATACTTGGAGTTGTCCTAAGTCTGCGCCTCTTTAATCATCACCCCGTATTTTTAAAAAACAACATTAATTTCTGTCTTCAAAACACCAAAGGAAATTCAGAAGCCCTCCCTAGATGGAAATAAAAAGCCAAAGGATTGTGAACTTCTCTGTGGTTTGTGATTGATAAATGCACAGAGCTTAATTTTCGATTGCTAAGCCTCCGTGACGTGGCTGCAACATACGACACGCCATGCCTGCCCCTCTGGAAGGAGGCATACAAAGATGAAGAGGACATGGTGGCCTCAGAGGGGCCCACACCCTAAGGGGGAAACTGAGAAGCTCAAGAGAAGCAAGAACTGAAAGGGAAGGAAAGTGGCATCTGGGGCAGAGAGAACATTTTCCACCTGCTCTCACTGTTCCATTGGTTTCCAGTGAACCTTCTCTCCAGATTTTGCTGATGTTGCTGGGACACTCAGGAATCCTGGACACGCTCCTTAACCCAAATAACACTTCCATGTACACAGGATTTGCTAAAGGAATACAAGGGAAATGGTGGCCTTGGCATTGAGCTCACACAGCAGTTCTTACAAGCAGCCCTTCTTCGCTCCGGGGCAGGCTCAGCCCTTCAGCTACGTGGCGGGTAGGTAGGCTTTTGATGAACGAAGGTGACTGAGTTCTGAACCTCAGAAGAGCATTGCACATGGTACAAAAAATTCAGGTTCAAATTCCATTTCTGCTAAGGTGTAGACGCCTGGCAGGCTTGCTTTTTACACCTGCTGGGCCTCATTTTCTTCATCTCTAATATCAAGACGATGATTCTAACTTCTTCCCAAGGATGAAGCAGGGGGGAAAGGAACTGGAGTACACTGTGTGTGTGAGTGAGCTGTGCCGCACTCCAGGCTGTCAGAGATAATGGCTACTTTTCTTACCCACATACTCCAGGCCTCCCCTCAGGTCTATGCACCCTCATCTATCATCCAGCCTTTGCTTCAGCGCTGGCTCAGGGCGCTGTTTGACGCACTAACGTGCGGTCTTCCTGGAGACACTGCGTTGTGATTATGCTCAGAAGGAGGCTGGAGTCCAAGGCCGGGGTGAATTCTCTGGGGCTCCATTTCTGTAGCTCAAAAGTCAAGTCGTTGATGATATTTTGAAGTTCTTTCTCTGTCATAGAAATTCCCACGTCATAGCAGCCATGATTAATATTTGGGTACCGTATCTATCTTTCATTTGGAGAAGACTCTGCAGTTCAGATTTTCATCCCCCTGCATTTTAAGTGTCAGTCCTTATTTCTCACTAGTGGGGAAACCAAAAGCATGAAAACAGAATGGTAACTCCTGTTGGTTAACGGTCATCCTCTTTGCCTCAGCCCCATTGGGCATGGGAGTCTGAACCTCTGCGGGGGCTATTCCAACCCCTGCGTCCTAGGAAGAGCAGGGTCCACTCATCAGCCCCAGCTTTTGGGCTTTTCAAGCTAATCAGTGCCAATTTTCTTTTCTAAAATTTAATTTAATTTGTTTATTGAGAGAGAGAGAGAGAGGGAGAGAGAACGTGTGCACATGTGGGGGGACGGGCAGAGGGAGAGGGAGAGAGAGCATCTCAAGCAGAGTCCATGCTGAGCGTGGAGCCCAACACGGACTCATCTCATGACGCTGAGCTCACAATCTGAGCTAAAATCAGCAGTCAGACACTTAACTGACTGAGCCACCCAGGCTCCCCTCAGTGCCCATTTTCTAATTCCTGTTGCCCCTGTCTGAATGATAAGTCAGATATGGGACAAAGTTTTGATAGGAAAAATATTGCTTTTAAACATGATTAATAAAATAATAGCGGAACCAGCAAAACTTTCACCGATAAAAGTTAATGAGCATTTCCATCAGGGCTGCCATTGAGGGATGTCTGTGTGTGTGTGTGTGTGCTTGAGTGTGTATGTGTGTGTTTAAACTCTACCATAATTAATTCCCAGACTTTGAATATAAATTCTTACCTCCAGAAGGTTAGACAAGTATGCATTATACAATATGCATGCATATGTATGTGCTAGGTAAATTCTTTCCGGGTCTCATTTGATGTATATAGGCTATAAATCCACACTAGGATGATGAAGATATCAATAATTACTTCTGTAATATTTGATATTTGCAGAGTGACTGGCCATTATTTATTACATGGTTACTCTACATAGAACAGTATTTTTTCCTTGCTCAAAAGAGCAGGAAATGAAGAATGGGCTGTTTTAAAGGTTTAGAAAGATGTCTTTGCCATCTTCTGTTGTGTGTCCATTGTGGAGCTGTCTCTGAAAAAGACCATGGTGTAAAGCCACATTCCCTTGGGTGTCTCTGGCCAAGCACTCATGACATAGGTAGGACAAGCTAGTGCTGAGTTTTCACTACATAGCTATGAGTAAGGTTTTCTTTCTTGACATAAGGCTGTAGTCATTCCACAGACTCCTTTTCTACAAGCATGTCCTTAATTCATTGGAGGGAACAGATTTGGATTTGAGGAGATCTACTCTATTACGACCCATACGCATCTCCCGGCTCTGCTGTCTTACTAACTTGATCTTAGTCAAACCATTTTGCTGTCCTTGGTCTCTGAGTTCTTCATTGTCACACTGGCATGACAGCATCTAATCATCGGGGTATAACAAGGTTTGCTGTGAGAATAAAAGAATGGGTACAAAGCACTTTGAAAATATTAAAAGTCCGTGAGGTGGTGTTACTATTACTGGTCTTCAAACAAAGGCTTCTTTCCATCCCACCCTATCTGGAAATTGAAATTCCTTACTCAGTCTCCCTGATGTAGATTTTAATTATGCAATTTGTCTCACCACACTGTTTATAGGTTTCAACTTCTTTTGCCTTATACTGGGAGACAAAATAGCATGGGGTTGAGATGACTGATTCTGGATTCAGATGGACGAGGATTTAAATTCAAGGATTTAATTTAATCAAGACATCTAACTCTGGCCAGTAACCATTATTGGACTAGTCTTCTTCCCATAAGCAAATATGAAACAGGACAAAATCTGTGAGACACTTTTTTCAGCCATCAAGCAGTAGACAGTACCAGGCTATGATCCCCGAGAAAAGGGAAACTCATAAGATCACATTTGTGGAAAGTGTCTCCAATGCAGTGCAGAGACCTGGAGTGAAAGCAGGCTGCATAGGAGTGTCTCAGCTAAGGGTCAGCATCTGAAGCTGTTTAAGGGGCTGGAATCTGTGGGACCGGACACAGGAGAGAGGAAAGCTGTGAAGAGGGGGTCGTACTCTATTTGAGGGTTTTCCATGAATTCTTGAGTGAAGAATGGGCTGAGCTTGCATAGAAAGAGACCAAAGGAGACATCAGATAGTAGGTACAGTAGGGCTGTAAGCAGAACAGGCACACTTGAGGTCTCGCAGTGCTGGCGGGTAGTAAAGTACCAGCTTGGGCCTTGCTAACGTCCCTCGATCCCCAGCTGAGACACTAGGAAAAGCTCGTTGGAGGTAAGGGACACACCCGAGACTAAGACCTACTCTATACCACCCATACACATCTTAAAACCAAGCCTTGACAAGATCTGCATGGGAAACAGAGTGAGAAGTTTGAAATGAACCAAACCAGAAAAGCTTGGGAAACATCTTGATCTCTCCATACACCTTCCCTAACAAAGCCTAAAATAAAGCCTAAACAGGTTCAAAGTGATTACCTCGTGATTGAATGCCTGTCACTTGGGAGAATAAAAGAATCCAGAGTCTCTACAATAGATAATTAACAATGTCTGGCATACAATAAAAAGTACTAAACATGAAAGGAAACAGGAAAATGTGATCTATGGTCAAGAAAAGAAGTCAGTAGAAAGTGACATCAGGATGGCCCAGATGTTGCATTTGCCAATCAAATACTTTAAAGTTTTTACTTAAACATACCAACAATTAAAGGAAAATATGTCTTAAAATATGTCTCAATGTCTCATTCTATCTAAACAGATAGATAGAAAATATTAGCAGAGAAAAGAACTATAAAATAAAAAAGAATAGATTCATTTAGAGTTGCAACATAAAATAATTGAAATAAAAAATTACCTAAAGGTAATTTTCCTTAACAGGAAATTAGACATAACAGAAAAAAGGGACTGACTTGAAGAAATACAGGTATAAATTACTGTCAGCATAACGAAAGGGGAGAAACAGTGAAAGAACGAACAGAACCTAGAACCCATAAGACAATATCAAATGCCATAAAAGACATGTAATTGCAGTTTCAGAAGGAGAAAGGAGTGACAATGAAGCAGAAAAAAAACATATTTTAAGAGAGAGTGGCTGGAAAATGTGCAAATTTGAAGAGAAATATCACTTAGAAATCTTAGAAGCTTGAGAAAACTTAAACCAAATTAATACAAAGAAAGCCACATCCAAGCACATCATAGTCACAGGGTTGCAAGCCAAAACGGAAGAGAAAATCTTCAAAGCAAACAGAAGAAAAGAAAAGAAAATAGAGCTACCAAGCCCTGAAAAGATATGGAGGAAACATAAATGCATATTGCTTAGAGAAATTGGTCTGAAAAGGCTGCGTACTATATGATTGTGCTGGAAAAGGTCCAACTCTAGAGACAGTAAAAAAGACGAGTGACTGTCAAGGGCTTAAGGGGAGATAAGAAAGGATGGATGGGGATTTTTAAGGCTGTGAACCTATTCTGTATGGTACCGTAACAGAGGACACAGGACATCGTGCATTTGTCAAAACACATAGAATGTACAACACAAAGAGTGAACCCTAATGTCAACGATGGATTTTAGTTAATAATAATGTGTCAGCATTGATTCATCAACTGAAATAAATGTGTCACACCAATGCAAGATAGCAATAATGGGGGAAGAGTGAGCAGGGGAGGGAAGGGGTATATGGGACTCTCTGTACTATCGGCTCATTTTTCTGTAAACCAAAAACCACTCTAAAAATTAAAGTCCATTAGATAAAAAAAAAGAAGTCATGTTTTATACAAGGGAAAATAAGAAATTTAAACTACTTCTCATTAGAAACAACAGGGGCCAGAGGCACTGGAAGAATGCCTTTAAATCGCTACCAGGAGAATAAAAAGCCTGTCAACCAAGATTTCTATATCCCAAAGAAAAATATCTTTCAAAAAGGAGGATAAAAAAATGAGGATATTTTGTTCAAATAAACAAAAGCTGACACATATACTAAGACATTAGTGTAGGGAATGAAATAGAGTACTGAAATTACTCAATTAATCCAAAACAAGTTTAAAAAATAGAGAAGCAGAGGAATAAAAAACAGAAGGAAAAATGGAAATCAAATAGCAAAATGGTAGATTAAACTCAACCATATCAATAATTTCATTCGATGTAAATGGACTGAACACTCCAATTAAAAGAGAGTTATTTCCAGACTGAATAGAAAAAGCAATACCCAATTATATGCTATTTAAATGCAAAGAAGTATACAGTACAAACAGGATGCATAAAAAATTGTGTGTCTATATGAATAACCAAACAAAGTAGATTTCAGACCAAGTACTAATGTTAAAGAGAAAGATTGTACAATAACGAAAGGGAAATTCATCAGGAAGACATAACAATTTAAATATGAATGTAACTAATAACAGAGCTGTTAAAGGTATATGAAGTAAAAATGGCTAGAATTAAAGGAAGAAACAGACAAATCCATCACACTAGAGATTTTAACATATGCTACATCAGCCAGGAATCCTCAAAGAAACAGAATGTGTGTAAGCATGCATGCGTGTAAAGAGGTTTATTTCAAGAAATTAGCTCCTGCAGCTGTCGGGGCTGGCAAGTCTGCAATAGGACAGGCCAGCAGGCTGGAAACTCAAGCAGGACTTGATGCTGAAGTCTTGCTCTTGAAGCCTTTCCACTGACTGACAGAGTCCCACCCATATTATCAAGGAAAATCTCGTATCCTTAAAGTCAAATAATTATAGATGTTAACCCCACGTACAAAACACCCTCACAGCAACATCTAGGTTACTAGTGTGATTAAATAGTGGGGATACTGGAGCCTAGCCAAGCTGACGCATAAGGTTGGCAGTTACAGTAATGGACAGGCCATGCATGTAGAAATTCAGTAATGATATCGAAGATCTGAAAAGTAGCACCAACTAACTTGAGCTGATTGACAGCTCTAGGACACGACAGCCAACATCTTCAGAATATATATACTTCCCAAGTACCGATGGAACAGTTACCAAAACAGACCATATGCTGGGCCATAAAATAAGTCTCAGTAAATTTCAAGACTAAATGCTTGACCTCTTCATGGCTTAACCACTTACTGACTATGCGAACTTGGGCCAGTTAATAGCCTTCTGTAACTCGGTTTCCCTCATCTGTAACACGGTGACAGCAATAGATGCTACCATTATGGTTGGGCTGTTAGGAAGTTTATGAGGATTCATTAAGCTAATTTATGAAAAGCCCTTTGCAGTGTGTCTAGAAAATGCTTAATAGATAATAACATTAGGGGCACCTGGGTGGCACAGCGGTTAAGCGTCTGCCTTCGGCTTAGGGTGTGATCCCGGCGTTCTCGGATCGAGCCCCATGTCAGGCTCCTCAGCTATGAGCCTGCTTCTTCCTCTCCCACTCCCCCTGCTTGTGTTCCCTCTCTCGCTGGCTGTCTCTATCTCTGTCTAATAAATAAATAAAATCTTTTAAAAAAATAAATATATAAATAATAACATTAAAATGGCAATGATGATAATTAACTGACCCAATTTAAACATAAAATCCAATGAAAGCCAGCATACAATGATTATTAATTGTAGTAACAGTTCATTTAATCAGCAAATACTGTTGAAGTTTTAGGATAGGCCAAGATCTCTGAGTGATGTGAAGAAAAGGTTAGGATCCAATGTAGAACAAGGGGACTTAACATCACTGGGGAGAAGAGGGTTGCAGAAAGAGGACTGAATGGATGAAGGCTCCTTTAACATAGTGACGGAAGCCCAGCATGGCTGGAGTGAGCAGAGGCAGGGAGACCTGTGTGTGATGAGGTCGACATGCACGACAAGGCCACGGTGCACGGACCATGGACTCCATGCCGGCCCCTGGGCTTGCATCCTCCCATCCACTCTGAGTAAACAATTGAGTGCAACAACTGGTTTGACCGATTTCAGGAATAGCTAATAATTTCCCTACAGCTAGGTTTAATTAACCAGTAGATGATTGTCCTTGTTGCCCAGTAACACGTCAGGAATCACAGAGTGAGCAATGATTCTGCCAAAAAACAAAACAAAACAAGACAAAACTTTAACAGGATAGTCGATAATTGGACACCCATCCCTATTTTCCCCAGTGAAAACATCTGTTTCACTTGTTCGCGTCTGCTCTCACTTCAGGGTCTGCAAGCAATGCTTCCTGCCCGAAAAGCTACACCCCAAATGGCAACCACACCCCATGTTTACCTTAGAAAGTTCTTCCACTATCCTCTCAGGATACTTTTATTTACTTTTATCCTCATGTGCAGTACAGAAAAAGGAAATAAACTTTTCTTTTGGGGATGATGTTGAAAGCACTGTGTGTTTGCACAGACACACACACACACACACACACACACACACACACACACACATTTCTACCCAGTGAAATGAAAGAAGGTTAAGAACTCTGACTACAGATTAAAAAAACAAGCAGTAAAGCATGTGCGAATCTGCAATGTGAGTGTTAAAAGTGGAGGAAGCGATATGGCTACCAATGAGAAGTCAGAGGTGACAGTCTGGAAATCTCTCCATGCTCCTCCCCCAGTGGGGACCAGAAACTCGGCTGCCAGCCCACCCACAGGAAAAGCTCCCGAAGGCCACAGGGCTGTGGGCGGGACGTCAACCGACCGGGCAGAGAGCAGCTAACACCGTCTGCTTTGAGAAGGAATATCTATTTATTTTTGTTTCTTCGAATCTTTCAGGAGGATGAGAAAATGACATTTAAAACTACTTTGAAGCACCTAATTCTGTTCCAAAAGGAAGAATACGACAACGGAGGACATGATGGAACTTATGCAGGAAGTAGTGCTGGCAGGGCGCCTGGGTGGCTCAGTCGGTGAAGCGTCTGTCTTCGGCTCAGGTCATGATCCCAGGGTCCTGGGATCGAGTCCGGCATCAGGCTCCTTGCTCAGCAGGGAGCCTGTTTCTGCTTCTACCCCTCCCCCGCTGCTCACGCTCTTTCTCTCTCTCTCTCTTTCTCTCAAATAAATAAATAAATAAATAATCCTTAAAAATTAAAAAGAGAACCTTGACGACACAGTAGAATGCTGATGAGAAGGAGTAGGTGTGAGGTAGGTAGAGAAACAGATTGCACTCCGAGGGTAGGACAGAGCATAAGCTGTTACAGCGGTAATGGGGTCGGGGGTCAGGGGGCTCTGGCGGGAGAGGAGCCCAGAGAAGCCACACAGGAACGCGGGCGGTGACACTGCTGCAGGTTTTCCAAGATAAGTTCTGGAGGTCTTCTCTACAGCATGGCGTGTGTAGCTAACGATACTCGGTTGTATACTGGGAACTTTCTAAGAGGGTAGGTCTTATGTTGTGCTCTTTTTTTTTTTTTTTTTTAAGATTTTATTTGTTTATTTGACAGAGAGAGAGACAGCCAGCGAGAGAGGGAACCCAAGCAGGGGGAGTGGGAGAGGAAGAAGCAGGCTCCTAGCGGAAGAGCCTGATGTGGGGCTCGATCCCAGAACACCGGGATCACGCCCTGAGCGAAGGCAGATGCTTAACCGCTGTGCCACCCAGGCGCCCCTTATGTTGTGCTCTTATCACACACACGAAAAGTGATAATAAAGTGGACAGGGAAACTGGGAGGTAATGGGTATTTCTATAGCTGTGCTGGTGGTGATGGTTTCATGAACGGATGCGTAACCCTAAATTCACTGAATTGTATACATCACATAAGTTCAGCTTTTTGCATCTCAATTATATCTCAGTACAGTGGTTTAAAAAAGAAAAGAAGAAAGCACGATGATGTTTTTCAAAGGAACAATGCAGTCTGGTATAAAAGAAGAATGCCCGTGTGGTATGAGAAATACTATACAGTAGGAGTAAACAATTACCCAAAGAGAGTAAGTTAGAGTTGCCAACAGGTGGAGATGGGAGGTTCTAGACGGCAGGGAGGCAGTTGGCAAGTGAGGGGGTTAGGCAGTCCCCAAACACCTGGGCTAGGGCTGCAGGCAGGCCCGCTGACCTGGAGTAAGGGTCAGGAGCAACAGCTCGGAGTCGGGCGGGGTACCTCCAGGTTTGTGGGACTTGAAGCTTACACAGTTTGGGGATCCAATTTAAGAAAAACAGTACAAAATTGCACACATGAAGTTAAATACACAAGTCACTTCATTTAGACTGAGACAAACCACAATGCATTACGTAAGTGGAGAAGTTGGTAGTTCACAAATTTTACAAAATACAGAAAAATAATGCAATTTCACAACTGAACTTGACTCAACTCTATGACCTCCAAAACATATGCCTGATACATCTCTAAAATCCTTTCGTTTTATGTGTTCTGACTACATATTCTTTGATCACATTTTCATATTACAATGACTTTGCAATATTATTTTCTAAAGAGTGGAAAGATAATTAAGTCTTTCCTCTAACATGTCTGATCAAATTTTTTAAATAAACTTTCTTTTTTTGAACAGCTTTAGATTAGCAAACAAATTGTGAAGACAGTAAGTAGTTCCCATCACATCATGCCCAGTTCCCCCTCTTACTAGCCCACTACTTTAATATGGTATATTTGCTACAGTTAATGAAGGGATATTGGTACATTGTTGTTAACTAAGGTCAATATGTTACTCAGATGTCTTTAGTTTTTGCCAACTACTCTGTTTCTGTTCCAGGAGCCCATCCAGGACGCCACATTGCTCTTGGTTGTCGGGTCTCCTCAGTCTCCTCTTGGCTGTGACAGTTTCTCAGACTTTCTTTTTGAGGAGCAGTTTTGAGGGGGACAGATCAGCGGTTTTGTAGAATGTCCTTTCATGGGTTTTACCTAATGTTTGTCTCGTAATTAGACTGAGGTTATACATTTCGGGGAGGAAAACCACAGAGATAAAGTGTCATTTTCATCACGTGTTGTCAAAGGTATGTTTCACTACTCCCCTTCCCTCCCTTGTCTCATTCTGTCCTCTTTGATCTCGGCTCAGGTCTTATCTCAGGGTCATGAGTTCAAGCCCCACATTGTGCTGATGCTGGGTGTGAGCTTACTTAAAAAAAAAGAGAGAGAGAGAGAGAGAGAAGCAGCAGCAGGGAGTTACCCTCCACCTTGAGGGCAGAGCACCTACATAAATCATTTTGAAATCTTCAGCATGAAAGATTTATCTCTTCTCCCCCACTGATGTATTTATTCATTTATTTGTATCATTGTAAGTGTATGGTATTTATTTCAGACTTCAGATTATAACCCAATAACTATTTTATTTATTTTGTTGCTCAAATTATTTACCCTTGAACCATTAGAAACTCTTTCAATTAGCTCCTATGCCTCTTTGAAATACCCCTGCCATTATGATTATGATTATGATTAAATACTTCGTTACTTTCTGATACTAGGGGGTACTCCAGGATCCACTTGTATATTTCCTTTCCCAGTCCTAGAAGGAGCTCTGGCTCCTTTTTTTTGAACAATGGTATTGGAAACCGAGGTTGTAAGTGTCAGGTGTATTCATTGCTACCACCATGCAGTTGCTCTAGGCTCTCGACTGACAAAACAAGGAGATACAGATGAACACAGTAGCCTATATATATAGATATATATGAATATTTCTGTATATAACCATCTATATCTGTATTAAGCAGAACATTGATTCGTACTAATGTCTCCAACGTTAAACTGTTGTCTCATGGATCATCATTCTAGCCTCTTCTCCATGCTCATCCGTAACCTCCCACATCAACAGTGAGAAAGCTGGCACACGCAATCCACTACCTTTCGCTTACTTAACCAATTCCAGGTAGACATGTGCCACAGTGTAAGAATTGTTAACCCCTTCCCTCTGTGGGACACAACTTAGTCAACTAGCATAGAGTGCTTATGTACAGTTTGATTTGGTCACGAATCCTACAAACTCTACTAATTTCCAAAGTTACTTAGGTCAGCCCCTTTTCCCCCCATCCCTTTCAGAACATTTGTTTCATACATTTTCAATGCAGTTAGATTATTTTGTCATGTTCTGCGTTCCATCCTAAGGTCTCCTGACCTTCTAAATGGCTTTTAAAAATTTGTGTGCATTGAAGTTCCTTCTGTTCTGTAAAATGCACAGTTGCCCTGGGTCCCTGATTCCAGGAACGTTTCTTCCTCATGATGGTTCAGAGAAGTTTCTTTCAGTTGTGTTACTCATTCTTAGCGATGTCAAATACATTTTTAGGGTCGTTATCAAAATTGGGAAAACTCTACCGAGGTTTCATAAATGAACTGTAAGATTTGGAAGAACTTTCCACAGACTTCCACCGGTGCCGTGCATTGCAAGCCTGGTTTCTTCACACCCACATGTTTGTGATTCCACAGCCCTGCCTATTTGTGTCACAACAGCAAGTGAGCCCACATACTGGGCAGTGGAAGTATTCCTGGAAATCAGTCTTGCTTTGGAAGAGCTAGTAGTATCTTAACTGTACATGGAAGTATTTGGAACCACAGAAAACACCTCTGTGGTTTTAAATAATTGTAGCTTCAATACGTCACTTTTGCAAATTTTTCAAAACTACGAGACCATGTGGACATAATCCTATGACCCTTAGGAAATGAGAGACCCCAAAGATTTTTCAGCTTCATGGCAAATCTTCTTCTGAGTCAGACAGACCAGTCTGTCATTCCACAAATATTGACTGAGCACCTAATACGTAAAGAGCTGTGTGTTCAATGATGAATGAGACAGAGTCCCTGCCCTCATGCCCTCATCAAAAGCCCAGGCCAGTAGAAAGAAACAGTACAGATTATCAACAAGTAAACAAGTAACTTCAAAATCTTATTTGTCATGAAGACCATTAACCGCGGTGCTCTGACACGGAACAAGAGGCATACCCAGGTTAGAAAAACTGCTAGTGAGGTGATGTTTCAGCTCAGATGTGGAGGAAGAAATGGAGTCAGAAATGCAAAGAGCTGGGGAAGAGCCTTCAGGAGGAGAAATGGCAAGCTGAAATATGTTAAGGCTGGAAAGAGGTCAGGCTCCTCCAGGAACTGATGGGTTTGGAATTTAATGACAGAAGAGAAAGGGGTACAATTGAGACCATGCAGTGAGATGGGACAGACCTTGCCGCAGACCAAGAAAGAGCGAGTTTTCTTCCAAAGGCAGAGACAGCGCTGAAGTTGTTTTAACAAGGAAGTGATTGATTGAGACTCTCTTCTTTTATTTATATATTTTTATTTTGTATTTTTTAGTGAGGGGGAAAAAGAGAATCTTAAGCAGATTCCACGCCCAGCACAAAGACCAATGCGGGACTTGATCCCATGACCCCGAGATCATGACACTTAATCGACTGAGCCACCCAGGCGTTCCGAGACTCTCCTCTTTCAAACAAGAGTTCAGTAAGGGGGAAATATGGGGAGAGGAAGAAAGAAAGGATGCATGGAGACCGGTTCTCAGGGTTGAGAGCTGGTCTCACCATTCCCAGACCCTGGGTAAGTTACTCAACCTCTCTGAGACTCAGTGTCCTAATCTGTGAAATGGGAACACACGGTTCTAATGCCTCTCAGGATGACTGTGAAGGTTGAACGAAGCTATGTGAGGACAGCATTTATGTAACACCGCAGCTGGCGTACCCTAGACGCTCAAAAATTGTCAGCTACTATTACCCTTGGTATCATTACTGTGAGGAGCAAAGCACAGCGTGGTGCTAGGAGAGGACTGGGAGTTGACGGTGCAAGGACTGAGAGATAAGGGGCCAGAGGCAAAGCCCCGTTGCAGTAATGCAGCCTCCACGGGGCAAGGGCTGGAGGGCGAGAGCTGGACGCACGTTCTGAGCAGCGCAGGGGATCTGGGGCACGTGAAGTACCTCTTGCTCTCGGTCCGAGTGATGCAAGAAACTGGGCTCACCGCAGCACCGCAGACGGCCCAGGGGCTGAGTGGGGGTGCAGCAAGAAGCCGGGTCTCTCGGCCTGCCCTCTGTCTGCCGGGGCGGGGAGTCCCTTGATGAGCCACACACCACCTGGGACACCAGAGTGACCGGAACTTGGAGACCTGAGACGGCCGGTCTCAGTCGTCTCTCTTTTCCTGTTTTCTCTCGCCAAGCCAGGCGCCCCATCGAGGGGACACACGAACTGGAGGCTAGCACCCAGAATGAACTGGAGTTGAGGAAAGTAAACATTTAACCTTTCTTTATTTCTATTGCTGTTGTGTTCACAGCAAAAGCAGCAAGGGAAGGAAGGAACCACTTGTAACTTCCCGATAATCGTTTCCAAGGGAGGGATTTGCAGCTCCATCTTTGGCAGAAGATGATAAGAGACCCCGGGCTGCTTTCCCTGTGGTCCGGTGTCCCCTCTGGGAGGGGCTGTGCCAGACACGGGGATACACCAAGGAGCAAGACTCTAGAGTAGCAATCGTCCCAGTGTTTCCAGCCCAGGGGTGACAAATTCTAAAATTACAAAACAAGAGAAGGGCTGTGTGTTCTCATGGTCTGAGGGACGTACCCCTGTCTGGGGGATGATGAGGGCTGGTCAGGAAAGTTGCTTAAGACATGCAACTTCCCCAAAGTTCTCTTTCCCGAGCAGCTTAGGGGACACTCTCCTCTTCTGTTCCAATTCCTCGTCCTCCGCCCCTCCAAACCTGGCTAAACTGTCTGTCCTCCCTTTGCCTCCATCTTGTCTAGCCCAACCCCATCCCGAACCTACCCCCAGAGCTGATTTGCTTCTTGTGTGGTGTATCGGACCCTCCTGCGACTTCTCCAATTTGCATCACCATCTCCTGGAAATCACATCATTTATTTTTTCCCCCTCTTGTACAATAAAAAACATGCTGAGCACTTATAATATGTACCACACCTTGAACAATGTTTCACATTTACTTTTCACTTCTACCTTATGAGATATGCGCTGGTATTTTCCTGCCTTGACAAATAAGAAAACTGAGTTGTAAGGAAATTAAGTAGCTTGGCCAAGGTTACACAGGAAGTAGAAGTTGCTAGACTTGACCTGGAGTCAGTTGATTCCCAAGGCCACGTTCTTAACTTGTATGCCATCCTGTTTCCAAGTGATCGTGATATTCCCTTAACTCTGGGTGGTCTTCACACGGGGAGAGGGCGTTTCCGACTTCACAGGGGCCATAAGACACTGAGCTGCACCTGCCTGTGGTGGGCAGCTCTGTTCCCTGCCCCCATGGAAGGGGAGCTTCGACTCCTTAGTGGTGGATGGGGATGTTGTCCCCAAGATGAGAGATGGGCCCTTGCAGGGTGGGTTACAGCAGAAAGAAGAACACACTCCAAGACCTACAAGATGGTCCCGGGAGCTGGGACCCACGCCTCCGACCCGCTGAGCTGGTGGGCTGGTTGCCAGCTCGGGAGAAGGAGAAGGCAAAGCCAGCTTGTCTGAGGGGCCAGGCCAGCAGGGCAGCGGTGGTTCCTAGCTGTGTGGACACACTCCTCATAGGCAGAAGAACGATCTGTGGAAGTGGGTATTGTGACAAAGGTGAGCCAGGGCTAGAAATTCCCTTCCTGAAAATCAATTCCTTTATTCAGTCATCAGATCCAAGTTGTGTCCCTCCTGTGTTCCAGGCTGAGTCTAAGTCCTGGGCATCCGAGACCAAACAAAATAGACCAATGCTTTCGCCCTGGAGAGGTTTCCTTTGGGCTCCTCTGGTGGCAAAGTGAATGAATCAGTGACCAAAATGCGCCGGATCGCGCTGGTGATTATGGGATGCGAGCCCTAAAGAGAAGCTTGGTCAGGGCTGTCAAAAGAATGGATCGGGCAGCAAATATTCAGGGTAAGAAGCTGCTTTTTTGCTTCATGGCCAAAGTTTATGCTAGAGTCCCTTCAAAGATGCTCCAGAGAGACCCCTGAATATGTGCAAACTAGAATCGAAATAATCAGAAGTGTACTTATGCCCAACTTTCCAGAAATTCACCTCGTATGGAGAGCAGGGTGTTCCAGTGAGCGGGTACTGACAAGGTGGCCTCATTTCCATGACGGACGCTGTACTACCTGGTGCATTACCGGTTCCACGAGCCGTTTGATAGTAAGGCTCTTCCAAACATTGCAACTAACGCGTCTAGTCGCGACGACCAGCAATGATAGTCTTTAATATTAATTTTGTAACTCACCTCTTTGATGACCTTGAGTACGTCATCTCACTTCGGTAAATTCCCTGTTCCTTTTCTGAAAAAAGGAAGGGGTTATGTTAAATAATTTCTAAGTTTCCTTCCCACCCTTACAGAGTATTTCTGTAAGGTTTCATGCAAGAAATCATTCCAGGGATGAGTATGAATGGAATGCAGCTAAAATGCATGCCAGATGCAGAAGGCAAGCAGCAAATGGGTCCGAGGGTCAGCTCTGAGAGCCTGGGTCTGGGCATCCTCTTGCATCCGGAGCATTGGACAAGCCATTATGTAGATTGTAGGCATCACTCACTCGGGAGATACTTCGTTTCTCTTCCCATAGTCGACTGCCATGCAGTTCGTGACCATTGCTGTGCATGCCTGAGGTGCTTTCAAAGCAGCTGCACACATCTGGGGCCCTTGGAGAATGAGGTACTCTGCATGAGCGAGGTCCCAGGAAACCGAAGCTTCCTTCTGCAGGCATCCACACTCTCTTCCAGCATCTAACCTCTTTTCCTCCGGGCTGGGACGAGGAACACCTACTACAGTTCTCCGTCGAGCCATGGCAGTACGCTGAAGCTTGTTCACGGGGGCGGGTCTGGTGCTTTTTGATCTTTAAGGCTATTATGGGTCTGTTTGCTTGCTTATTTGGTTTTGTTCTTTCCTCTGCAATCCACTCTCTCATCACCCTTGCTGTTTTGTTTTGTTTTGCATTTGTTTGTTTATTTTACATGTAACTGCTTAGTTGAGGTCTCTGAAGGCACTCTGCTTCCTGAATGTGTGTGCCCTGAGCTTTGTGAAGCGTGTTTCTCAGAATGAGCCTTCTTATTTTATTTTATTTTATTTTATTTTATTTTATTTTATTTTATTTATTTTATTTTTTTAAGATTTTATTTATTTGAGAGAGAGAAAGCGCACAGAGAGAGAGGGAGAAGCAGACTCCCTGCTGAGCAGGGAGCCCCATATGGGACTCCATCCCAGGACCCTGGGATCATGAGCGGAAGGCAGATGCTTAACTGACCGAGCTGCTCAGGTGCCCCAGAAGGAGGCTTTTTAAACTTTCTATCAGGATGATCTACAAAGCTGATCTTCATTTGGTTATTGGGTACAAAAATCTGTATTTAGAAATCAAGACTTGGGGCGCCTGGGTGGCGCAGTCGTTAAGTGTCTGCCTTCCGCTCAGGGCGTGATCCTAGCGTTTGGGGATCGAGCCCCACATTGGGCTCCTCCGCTGGGAGCCTGCTTCTCCCTCTCCCACTCCCCCTGCTTGTGTTCCCTCTTTCGCTGGCTGTCTCTCTCTGTCAAATAAATAAATAAAAATCTTAAAAAAAAAAAAAGAAAAGAAATCAAGACTTAATTCATGAAATAAACAGTTGTTTGCTTTCATGAATCTGTTTTAAGTAGGGAGGCCATGGGCGCTGGGGGTCAGAACGGGAGGGAAAATCAGACATTGCTGAGCCGGGAAGAGTTGTCGCTCTGTGCAATGTGAAGACCTGCCTCCTTCCTTGAACTTCAAGCTTTCCTATCTGCAGAATGAGAATAGGAACATGAGCCTCGGAGCTGTTGTGAAGTTCAAATGTGATAAAGTGCCTGAAACCACGTTGTAAAGGACAACACGAAATAAAATGGTAACCGTTATTAGGAGACAGCATTGCACCGCAGTTACTCATGGGCATATCTTATCCCGTAAACTGTAAGCTATTTTAGGACAGAAAGTTTGCCTTATATCCAAGGGTGACTTTCAAAATATTTAACAACTGGTAGGGCATCAGCCAATTAGACGCTGGCCATAAAGAGTCAGAATGCCGAGGCTAATGTTCGGACCAGCCCTACTTGCACACAAGGGAATCCCACAAAGGGCCTGGTACGGCGCCTTGACATAAGGGGTGCTCAGTGAATGGATTTAAAATATTATTTGCTTTGTGAAACATCTCTCTCTGTATCCACATGACTTCTTAGGGGCATGTGATCTACCCCTGCCCTGCTTGACTCCCCAACAGAAATGTTTTTTCTGAGTTCAGTCCCAGGTACTAATCCCTGAACACCTGAAGCCTCTTTTCTTTTACCTGAGTTACAGATTCATTAACCCAGACTTTTTAGAAATGTTATTATTAGAACTTTAATCACCCATGTCCTCCTTTTAAGGTCTTTCTAAAATTACTTTCTGGCAATAATAATTATGTCAATCAGGGGCCAGCCAAATATAGCTGTGGCCCTTAAGCCAAATCAAGACGGGAGTTTCCAGCTATAATCTATTATTTGGCTCCAAATGGTTGTGCTAGTTTCCCCCCACCCCTTCTCCCTCCTACCTTTCTTTTGGCATAAAGTGACAACACCACAACATAGCAACCGGAGTCCTAAAGACCAGGGTAGATTGTCAGACCTGGATCTTTCTTCCCATCTGTTGCTGTGTTGGAATCTGGGGCCAGAGTCTGCAAGTCATCCATCGCAGGAATGTAAAGGCAACTACGAGATTTTAAGTAACAGCGTCTAAGTCAAGGGCAAAAGCCAAAATGGTAGTGGCATTGGTGGGAGTTGGGAGGATAGAGATATTTGGGTTGGAAGAAAGTGAAACCAGGAAGCCTAGAAATGAAAAGTAATGACAACATGAGCTGGTGGTAGGAGTTTCAGTGTGAAACATGGTCTTGGCCGAAGCTGCTTTTGATAGGATCCAGGAGACCTTTCGTGAACGTAACCAGAATCAGTGAGAGAAGCCACAGCACATGGAAGCTTTTCAGGAATGGGCCTGCCTGATTCCAGCCCCCACCATTACTGCTGGAGTTGCGTGACTCCATTTGTAGGCTTCGTTAGTTCAGTCCAGGCTCTGAGACCACCTCAACCACAGGCAGCATTTCGTGACCCCATGTCCATCATCTCTGCTCAGGATGCAGTCAACTAAGTTGTCCCTTTCTGCCTTGACATCATTCATTCATTCATTCATTCAAGAGAGAATGAGGATAGCGAGAAGGGTGGACTTGAGAGCAATATATAGGGGGGAGTGTCCACCAGGCTGATGAATGACTGGTCAAGGTTGGAGAGGGGGGTGTGAGATGAAATACCCTCCCTGACATTTCTGGCTTGGAGACCTGGGTAGAGGGAGACACCGACTCACTGAGGAAGAAAGCAAAGGAGCAGGAGCAAGTTTGGGAGCTAAAGTGATGCATTCAGTTTGGTAAGAGGTGTCTGTGGAGTATTGAGGCTGATTTGTCAGTAGGAGACTGTGCAGATCAGTGTTACCCCAAAGTGCCTTCTCTGCGTGCTGTGATGAGAAAAGGAGCCTGGCCAGAAGGTAAATTAAAGCTCTGCTCCTTTGAGACAGAGAAAAAATTCAGTTGAACTAAGCAGCATGCTTAGCGTTGTTGTTTATTTGCCTTCGGACGCAAATCTCTTTCTCTGAATTTAGACCAGCAACAAACAGTGTGTGGTCCGGCACTGGTCCACAGACCAGACTTCGAGAAGCCTGGGTCTGGGTTGTGAGTTCAGGAGAATCTGGGCTGGAAGTCCAGGCAGAACACATATGATGCCCTCCTCACTCTCTCAGAGTATCCTGCCTCCTTCTTCACTTCTTGAATCGTCCTTCTCTCCCCTCAACATAGAAGTGAACATTTGTCACATTCCCTTCTCATCTCAGAAGCCAAGGCATCCCCTCACTTTCCAAGGCTGCTGATGGCCCCCGTTTTGCTGACCCATTCACCCATCCTCCTTCTGCCTGGGCTTAGGGGTCACAGCTGCTCTCTTCCTCTCGTGTACCGTCTACGTCTCATTTCAACCAGCAACTCAGCTCAGCCTTCTGTTCTAAAACCGTGTGCTCACATCTTCCGTTCTAGAACAAAACAAACAGAAAGCCTTCCCTCCCTGCCCCCCCCCATGCTAGTGCTTCATCCACGGAGCTCTTGGCTCCCTCCTCTTCTTAATCACCAAACCTCCTGAAAGAGGAGTCCTTGACACTGTGTCCACTTCCTCACCTCCATGGCCCCTTGGCCTCCACCTCCCTGCCTCTCTGCAACCAGCTCCCCATTGCCCTCTTTCTCCAGGTGCCCCTCTCTTCTCCGACTGCACCTCCACACACTCTTCTCCATGCACAGATGCCTAGCAGATACGACCAGTGTCTTCCCTTCCAGAGGGATTACTGAAGGTGTGTTCCCGGGTAAGTTGTGTCAACTCTGGCTTCTAGCATCTTCTGCAAATGAGCTGGTTTATGCTAGGGCTCTTGCAAGGGGTCTGTTCCCAGTATAGCTTGATTCCAGAAATGTTTATTGGATGTTTCCTATGTGCCAAGAATTGATTAAGGACATGTCAAGAAGTTTGAGTTACGTCAGGGGTCAAATTCACCTACCACCTGCAATGTGACAACAGCCTAACCAGTTACTGCACTTTGTGGGATGAGGCAGCGTGCTAGCTGGAGCTCTCCAGAGACACAGAATTAATAGGGCATATTTAGATATAGCGAAGAGGAGATTTATTATAGGAATTGGCTCGCAGGGTTACGGAGGCCGAGCAGTCCCACAAAATGCAAACTGGAGACCCAGGAAAGCTGGTGATATAATATAATTCAGTCCAAAAGCCCAGGAACCCACCTCGTGGTGGGGTGGGCAGGTGGGGGAGTGGTCATTGGTGTGAAGTCCTGGAGTCTGAGGCCAGAGAATCATAAGCTCTGATGTCCATGAACAGGAGAAGAGACAAACCAGCTCCTTTGCACCTTTCGATTCCATTTGGATTCAATGGATTGGATGATGCCCACCCCTGAGGGTGAGGGCTATCTTCTTTCCTATCTGCTGATTCCAATGCTAATCTCTTCTGGAAACATTGGTCACAAACGACACCCTGAAATGATGTTTGCCAGCTATCTGGGCATCCCAGTCAAATTGACACTAATTTACCGATCACAGGGCAGCATATAAATAAGCCAACAGATGAGTATTCTCCGGGCTGCGACTTAGCCAGCTCGCAGTCGTTCACTGAGCACCTGCGTGAGCTGGGGGAGGGGCAGTTGGAGAGGGAGAAGCAGACTCCCCGCTGAGCAGGGAGCTCAACTCGGGGCCTCGATCTCAGGACCCTCAGACCATGACCTGAGTCTAAGGCAGATGCTTAACCAACTGAGCCACCCAGGTGCCCCAACCCCATATCTCTAAAATGTTATTTCAACATGTAATCAAGATGAAATTATTGACGAGATACCTCGTCCTTTTTTCCCACTGAATCTTCTAAAACGTGGTATGTATTTTATACTTAGAGTCAATGTTAATGCAGACTAGCCCCAATTCAAATGCTCAAAGAGCCACACATGGCTGGTGGCTACTGGATAGGATGGTCTGGGTCCAGATGTGCGATCTGGGGGCCAGCTCCATCAAAATCGCGGGGAAGTATGTTAGGAAATGCAGCATCTTGGGTCCCACCCCCGACCTACTGAATCAGAACCAGCATTTTTACAAGCTACCCCGGTGGTCTGTGTGAACCTAGAGCTAGAGAAGCTCTGGTCTAGAGAACAGGCTTCTGGTGTGCTAGAAACCCGGGTCGATGAAGCCGAGTTGTAGATTTGGAGTCAAGCTCCTCACACATTCCTGATAAAGAGCCAGGGAAACTGAAAACACTATGCAGCTGCAGAAACAGAGGACACTTTGGTCTCCGATGGGGTGTCGTGAACAGTGACCTCTTCATTTTGGGAAGCCCACTCTTCCAGCTCCTATGCTGAGATTTTATACTGGTCGAATTGCATGTCAATTACCTTGGAAAAGCAAAAGTAACAAGAATGAAGTAACTGCAACATTAGTTCTGTGATTTAAAATGGCTCTTAATACATGATAGAAAATTGGGAAAGCAATCTCTACTTACCATGGAAACTCCTGACAAGCTCCAATTTCAGGATGTTTAGATTAAGATTAAATACGCATTTGGGGGAAAGCAAACATATTCATATCTTTCTTCCTTCAGGCTAAATGGACACAAATAAGGAGCTCAGAAACATAACTCGGGGTTATTTTTATCTTTCCAATCTCTAGATTGCTTTAGAATCCAAAGCCAGAATCCTCATTGGGATTTTCTACATTTTCTTAATAAATTGTGGGGGGTGGGGCAGTGTAGGGTGGGACATTTGTTTTCCTTCTATATCAGTTATCCCATCTTAAATTAAATTTTTAAAAAAGATTTTCTATCTTAGATTTATCGAGTGTATCCTTATGACCCTTTCACTAGATTTAAACTCTTGGACATTAAGACAGTCAGATGAAGATGTACTCAATTGAGTGTGTCTTTAGTAATTCAGGACAGGAATGGAGATGTGTTAACACGTGACACAATGCACATCTCCCAGGCTTTCCTCTGCCTTGCCCATAAAAGGAAAGAAAGGTGTATTGGTCAGGGTTGTCCAGAGAAATAGAACCAAAGGGTGTATGTATACATATAGAAAGAGATTTATTTTAAGGAATTGGCTCATGGGATTAAGAAGGCTGGACAGTCCAAAGTTTGCAGGATGGGCCGGCAGACTGGAGACCGAGGAAGAACCCATGTTGCAGTTGAAGTGTGAAGGCCAACTGCTGGTAGAAATCTCTCTTGCCTGGGGGAAATCAAGCTTTGGTTTATTGATGCCTTCAACTGATTAGGCGAGGCCCACCCACATTATGGAAAATAATCTGCTTCACACAAAGTCCATCGGTCTAAGTGTCAGTCTTATCCAAAACGTCCAGAAAAATGTTTGAGCAAGCATCTTGGCACCATAGCCCAGCTGAGTTGACACATGAAATTAATCATCAGAGGCGAAGATCACAGTAGTTTAAACACACAGAGGGAAAAGCTCGCAGCCTCATAGGAGAAAGGCACAGTCTGCTCTTCATAGTGTGGGATCAGGGAAACTTGTCTTTGGGGTTGTCCTGGGTTCAAATACAGTGGCTCTGGGCATGCACTGGAACATCCCAAAATGTCCCTTCGTTCAGCTTTCCTGCAGGGCAGGGTCTACATGCTTTCATCTTTGGGGCCCCGTGGCTGGGCACAGGAGGAGTCTGGTGCTGCCTGAGTCAAAGCTGCCCCTCGGAGAGATGCGTCAAGACCAACAGCCCGACCACTTCCTTCCCATCCTAGGTGTGGGGGCCCAGTATCTGCTGGCGAACGCCAGACTCAGCATCAGGGACTCCATGTGTTTTGGCTGCAAAGCATTCAAAACCACTTGCCGTGGCCAGATTCTGTTCCCGTCTGTCTTGCTTGTGAAAATGAAAATGTCTGGAATAGGCAACATTTCCTCTACTTGTCCACTCTTTGCTCTCTCTCTGCCCAAGTATACACCTCCCACCCCTGGAGTCAAAAATACAAGCAAAAAACTTATAAACAAAACAAAAATTCCCAGCCATCTCCACCTTCCTTTTGCCTTCTGTCCTTCCTTCTTTCGGTCCTTTCTTCTTCCTTCCACAACTGATTTCGATGATTGGAGGGCAGGAAGTGGGAAAGCAAGAGTTTGACCTTCTGGAAAGAAGTTTCAAATGCTAGATGGGCTGGAAGCAGCCATCTGTGGAATATGCTGGGTGATCTTGGTGGGCAAAATGTCTAAGCGTCCAACTTCTTTAGCCACGTTCTGGAGAATTCACATATTATATGAGGATCGGGAGAATGCATGGAAGAGGGAATCAGAATCTGCTGGCATTTCTGTTCTGTGAAGAATACAGAGAAAACACTTCATTGGATTAGTTGTTATTATGAATCCAATTTAAAGTTCAGAATAGCGATTTATAAAGTAGTATCCATTCTCCTAGTTCCTAGGAATAGGGCATGTGAAAGGCAGCATTGGGGGCGGCTAAGAATTCCCTGCGAATTATACATCTTAATGTGTCCCCTACGCACACCTGTCCCAGGGTCCATGCGTTGGCAGATGAATGGCCCACAGCGCCAGCTCTGTGTGGCTACCTTCTGATCCCATCTATTTCTCTTCTTTAAATTCTACATTTTTTGTGAGCTGAAGTTTATGGCATCGAGAACATTTTCTTCTTCTCTAAGATTCCCACTTGAACTACAAATCCAGTCAACTCCAACAGGGATTTTACTCTTACTTGTGAATAACTTGCATTGACACGACCTGACTTGACCGGCATGCATTTGAGCATCGGCTACCTGCCGGGTGTTCCAGCAGGCTCAGTACTCAGCCCACAGTGGACACTTCAATTCACCCAGAAAGGGACTCTTCCACCACATTTGTACATTCTTAGCGCTTGCAAGCTGAGAATGTGATTCTAAAGTGGTTGCTTTATCCACTATATAAATCAGGGGCGACACTGAACACCCCCCACCCCCGGGGTGCCTAGGGGGACACTGGCCACCTTCACAGAACACTAGAAACAGAACTTGGCAGGTCACTGCTCCCCGTCTAGTCCAGAACTTGAACAGCATGTTTTTAAGAGCACGTCACCCACTCCCAGTAGGACGAAGAACTTGCGGGCTTCCAGGCGCGGGTCTGGATGAAATGCCTCTTTCTGAAAAAAGCTATTCGTCAGCATCAGTCAGGTGCTGGAAAATAAACACTGGCCAAGCTGCCCGCTGGGAGAGGAGCACATGGAAACGGATGCCTTTGAATGCTACAAAAGGGAAGATGTTGAAAGAGAAAAGGAACATGCCTTCCTTCTGCTAAAACTCAGCGAACACCAAGGGCGAAATTTCCCTGAGCATGGAAGACGATCGCAGCGCACAGAGTGCTGACAGATGCAAAGCTCCAGAATGATACGGATCGTCATGAGATGGATGGTAACGAGAAAGATGTTGATATTTGCGGAGAAGCCAGGAGAAGAAGCATTTGAAGTGAAACTGTGAAGGGGAGAGTATGGTAAGCGTACCAAGGGATGCACCCCCAATGGCCCCCTGTGGGGATTGACATTTGGTTAATATCCGCATAAATAATTCAGAAGAGGGCTGGATTTAGGGACTTCGGAGGTGCCTTAACTTCTCCCTATGGCAGAAGACCCAGATCAGTAGCTTCAAAGGCATCAGACGAGCCGGGATGTGCATCTAGGGAAAAACAGTTCCAGGGTATGCGTAAGAAAAATGCTCCGATCATTCGTCCTCTCGTTTCTTGGTTCGCCGGGAAGTTCCCAAGCTCACTCGGCGCTCAGGGCTAGCTCTGGCGTCTGGCTGGGGCTGGGGCTGGGACCGTGACCTAGTCCAGGTCTGCGGAACAGAGCTGTCCTAGGCTTTTCCTTGCTGCCTGCAGCAGCGACCAGAGCACTGTCCACGTTTAGAGCGCTATTCGGGAGGATTCTGGAAACAAAGCGGACATTTTGATCCCATCCCTAACGTGGAAGATCCAGCCGCGAGAGAGACCATGTGAGGACAGAAGGGACTCCAAGAAGTTCAGGAGAAAGCAGAGGAAAAAACGGCGAATTCTCACAAAGAGGCAATTAAAAATACCCTGGCAGGCTGGAGGTGGAAGGGGCTACGCTAGAAGTTTATAAAATCACAGAGAGAGTGAATTAAATCACACATAATGGTTAAAAGCAGATGTTCCGGCGCCGGATTGTCTGGGTTCAAATGTTGCCTCTGCGGCTCTGTAGCTGTGTGAGCCGGGCAGATTCTTCACCCGTCTGTATTTCTGTGTCCTCATCTTTCAGTTAAGGCTAATAAAGTAGGACTTACTTATAGCCGCGATGCGGATGCGAAGCTTTAAGTGAATTAATGCGTGTAGATCAGTTGCGGCAGCGCTGGGCACAGAGCGAAACGAGACTCCGGACCCGTTATTATTATTTTTCCAAATGCCGGATCTTGAAAGCCGGTGCAGTCTCTGTGTAATTTGCAAAGAGAAGTAGGGCGCAGTGTGACCCTCTGGGCCATGTGAAGGAGCTCGCTCTATCCAGGAGCGGTACCGTCCTAAGCCACTAAAAGATACTGAGGATGTTAGATTAATTCCCTTGTGTTAGAACTGACCCAGGTCGGAGGGCCTTTAGGAATGCTTAGAGGGCATGTTACCTCTGCTTGTCTTAGCGTCCCGGGAGGTGCCTTCACAGTCTCCTGGGGTTGAGCAACTGTGGGTCTGATTTTTTTTTTTAAGATTATTTATTTATTTATTTGACAGAGATAGAGACAGCCAGCGAGAGAGGGAACACAAGCGGGGGGAGTGGGAGAGGAAGAAGCAGACTCCCAGCGGAGGAGCCTGGGCTCGATCCCATAACGCTGGGATTACGCCCTGAGCCGAAGGCAGACGCTTAACGACTGCGCCACCCAGGCGCCCCATGACAGCATTTTCTAATGAGAAAATGATTGCCCAGTCTGGCAAAGGGGAGAATATTAAGTCTTTGAGGTAGCAACACATAATAATAATAGGCCATCCTTCGCAGAGCAATGCGTTGCTGGAAACCAACCGCCAGTGAGTTTTTTGTTTGGTATTTTCATAAAGGAAAGAAGTTTGTGTCGATGGTCCACACGTGAGGGCCTAGCCAGAATTCTCTTTTGGCAAAGAGCGGGAGGCCTTTCTGAGGTCACAAATGGAGGGATGAGTGGAGGGGGAGGAATAGCTAAGTGCTTGGAAAGGGGACCAGCTCGCCTTAGTTGAGACAGGGAGTTTATTAATTCCCCAACGGGTCAGCCACTTCCTCTACTGCAGAGGCCATGCTGGACCTTGAGATGAAGTTGAGGTCAAGTCCCAAGGTCAAGCATGGCTTCAGCCAGGTCATCTCTATTCCTTGAGCCTCCAATTGCTTTACAGGTAAAATGATGGGCCAGGATTAAAACACAACACAACACAACACGAATCAGAGTCCTTTCTTCAAATGAAATCTTACTTTGGCATCTCAGGAATAGAAGAACGCATCTCAAGTGGGGGGTGGGGATGGGAGCAGGGTCTCAGAGCTCACCTCGAGGGCTCTTGCTTTACCCTTCCCCTGGCATCGGTGTCTCCACTCCCTATGGCTCATCTGAATGCCGTTTGAAAACCACCGGCCTAGATAGGCTCTAAGTCAGCTTGGGGTCTAACATTCTGTGGTTCTGGTGTCTTCGGCAACAAAGTGACCTCAAATCAAAGGAGCGATTACAGGCTCTGTAGAGCAGCACTGCCCGCAGAAAGACGTAAAGTGCGTAAGTCTCTTCAAATTTCCTAATAGCCATATTCTAAGAAGTGAAAAAAACCCACGTAAAATTAATTTCATTAACATATTTTATTTAGGGGCACCTGGCTCAGTCAAGTGTCTGCCTTCCACTTACGTCATCATCTCAGGGCCCTGGATTGAGCCCCTCTCAGTCACTCAGCAGGGAGTCTGCTTGTCCCTCTGCCCCTCCCCCTCCCCCTCCCTCTGCTCATGCTCTCTCTCTCGCTCTCTATCTCAAATAAATAAATAAAATCTTAAAAAAATATTTTATTTAACCTGACATATCCAAACAGTTCGACATGTAATTCACATAAAAATAATTGAGATATTTTACATTCTCTACATGATGTTTTCAAAATCCAGCACGTATTTTAAATTTACAGCACATTTAAATTCATATTTGCCACATTACTAGTGTTCAGAAGTCACGTGTGGCAAATGGCTACCATACTGGAAAATGCAGATATAGAGCCTTACATTGGCTTAGAGCCTTTTCCAGAGTCAGGTGCAACCTACCCATGACTTTAATGAGAAAGATCTGCAGGCCTCCTGTGTCCAAACTCACGAAGAGTGAGACAAGCAGACGGGCTGGTCTCTGTTCCCATCACCCCACAAACACAGAAGTGGCCGTCTCTTTTAGGGGATCCTTCACACCAGCCTCTTTCTGGGCCTGGAAAGTGCTTCTAGGATGTTTTCCCAGGTGGCTTCAATGACCTCAGCTCCCTGGACACCTCACCTTTCTATCCCTCAACTCATTCCCCACTTCTTGGTAATTGACTATCACCTTTACCCTGTGATGTATTATTTCTAAGTTTTCTTTAAGCCCTTCTCTGCCTTAATTCTAGTAACTCCAGGACTCCACCTTGACCTTGAGGATTATTTTGAAAACCCAGCTCTTAGACTCATCCTACCTTCTGCCGTCATCCCACACACTTAAAACCATTTGAGGGCGCGTTAAGGAAGTCGTTTAATTAATACATTTTTTTGATATTATCCATATTATATATTATATGTTGGCCTAAGTTATCTTCATCTTTTGGCTTTAACACATAGTGCTTTCTACCAAAACAGTATTTTCCTCATGATGTTTGTTGGCACAAAGATATGGCTCAGTATAATCATGTTGGAACACTCAAATACAGTGACTGCTTTGCTGTTTCTTTGGGACTAAAATTGACCATTAAGGCTTTGTAGGTTCATAGCCATTGGCTGACTGGTATTACAAATTTAAATCTAAGGGCTGTACTTCAGATAGTCTTTTCACATTTATGACTCAAAAAAATAAAAGAAACAAAATCACCTCTTTTTGTACAAAAGAGGCTCAGAAGTGTCACACCTGAAAAAATAGCCATCTGTAATCTGTTCTCTACCACTCCATAATTTGAACATAAGTTATACCTTTAGAGATGCTTAATTAAACAAAAATAATTACATGTTTGTGTATGTTAATGATCTGGTAATTCTTCCATGTTTCAAGTTTGATAAATGATGAGGAATTTTGCCATTTTTTCCTGATTTTTCAGCTTGGATGACTTTGACTCTTAGTCAAGTAAATTATAATAATCCACTAGTTTGAAACTATAATAAAATAATCATCTCATTAAATGAGTTAAATTTGTTTCTGAAGTGACATTCCCCTTCTGGGTCTGTGGGAAAAGCTGTTATAAACTCTTCTGCAATGGTATAAATCCTTACTTTGTTTGGGCTTAGATAGTGAGGCATTAGCAATGAATTCATAATCTAGAGATCACAAGTGCCTTTAAAAAGAGGCACCCAGTTTCTGGAAGCAAGGACAATGCTTTTTTACTGAATGCCTTTTATCAGCAGAGTCATCATGGTGTCCCCTCCCACCCCCCCACCCCCCAGCACTCCCACCAGGACCTTTCCCTTCTGCTTCTGGGCTGGGGTGTTAGCGTTTTACACATAAATAAATGAACACAGTGACTCAGGATGAACAGACACTACAGATGAGAGTCAGAATCAGGACTTATATCCAGAACTTTCTGACCCTGAATTAGCAAACATTTTTAAAATAATTGTCTATGGATAGGGAAAGGCAAGCTATTAAAGCTCCAAATAGATCCAGGGTAGACCCTCTGGGAACTTCTTTTCTGATTTCTATGAAATTAACCAGAACCAATTCCTTGGCCAGGACCTGCTGATCCCCAAGGTGTAAGGACCAAAGGGTGTGCCCTAAGTACTCATTAGTTATCATTAAGGGGGTGAAGGTGTATGTGTGTTGGTGTGTGAATGCAGAAGGGGCTACACAAAACCCTTTCCTTTTTAAGATGTTGGTGTGCATTTACCTCTGCACGTGGAAACATGGGTGTGAAAGCTGGACTGTGCGTATGTATGCACTTATGTAAAAACTATATATATAGCCCCCCCCACCCACCCCAGAGGAACCCAAGGGGATTTCTTTTAGAAGCTCTTTGAGCGTGTAGCTGGCCAACCTTTGGCATCTTCTGATTTCAAATCTGCACTTAGAGCAATTATATGAATATGTCGCTGCCACTTAGCTTACTTAATAGGCCTGGAGCCTTAAGTATGTCTCCAAACACCTTCAATCTAGTAAGAGAGAAAACTCATAGCCAAATATTCTATAGTGCTCCTAATGTAATGTACTCCATTGTCATTATTAAACTCCTTAGATTCTGTCTCTCTGAGACAGGAGAGGGAAAAGGAAAAAGCTCTATTTCTTTAGGGTTCTTTGATGCAGGCTCTCCGCAGTTCGTCTTGTCATCTCCACTCCTTTGCGTACCCCAAGACAACTTTCCAGCAGTTTCCCTGATATTTTCGTGCGCTGGCTTAAGCCGGCCTTCCTCGCCCCCACTTTTTTCCTCGCGACACGTGCCTGGGCCGGCGACCCCGCAGGCCGCAAAAAAAAAAAAAAAAAAAAAAA
>NW_024424452.1:49794681-49815033 GCF_017311325.1 Ursus maritimus
AAAAAAAAAAAAAAAAAAAAAAAAGTCTGGAAAACCCAGAGGGGCGGTGCCGCCTCCTCGACGCTCCGCTGGCTACACTCGATATGGTTATTTACACTCAGCTCCAGCTCCCTTCCGCCAGCGGCCGTGTTCCAGAAGCGCCGGGCTGGCTGTCCTCGGCTCGCCTGGGGCCTTGCAGGGCGGCGGGGCGGCTGCCGAGGGCGCGGGAAGGCGGGCGGCGGGGCGGCTGCCGAGGGCGCGGGAAGGCGGGCGGCAGGCCAGGCGCGGGGACCCTGCGCGCCCGGCGGGAGACGCGGCCCCGGGGGTGTGGCGAGCGCAGGGTGAGACCCGCGACGCCCGGCCTAGTGGGCGCACTCCCTGCCGCTTCTGGCCTGGTCCCAGGCCGCCGCCGCCTCTGAGCAGCGGTCCGCAGCGCCGCCTTCGTACTCCCGGCCGAGCCCCGGGAAGCGGGCGGGGGACGGCGGGGGCGTGACCGGGGCGCAGATGCAAGCGAGCCAGAGGGCGCCGCGCCGCTGCCTTGCGGGGTAGCAATAGGGCAATCGGAGGGGCAGCGACATCTGCGGGCGGGCGGCCGACGCTTCCCGGCGGCGCGGAGCGGAGCGGGGCGGTCCGAAGACGCGGGGCACAGCTTGGCTGGGTGGGCCTCGCTTCCCGGGGACGGACGGCCGGTTCGCCGGCTGCGCCCGAGCCTCGGCCCCCAGCGCGTGGCCGGTCCTCGCGGGCCGGTGCAGAAGCGACGCCCCTGGCTGCGCGCTCAAGTCGGTCTCACCGCAGGTGGCTCGGCAACGTCTGTGAATCTCGGGGTTAGGGTTTGTCAGAGCACCTCGAGCGACTCGGAGAACCCGGTTTCCCCACTGGGGACGGCGACTGTTCTTGTTTCTTGCCTTTAGAAAGTTACTCCGACACTTTAGACCTTCCGTCCCGAGTAAGAAGGAAAAAGAAGGCGCGATCTGCCCCCGGGCCAGGGGGCTTAAAAGGGATCGGGGCAAAGGGACAGGGCGGGTTTTAAGCCCGAGCGGCGAGTCCGGCCCATTGACACTTCAGCCCCGGAAAGGGTTAACTGCATCCAGCTGGTTCGGTTTACATGTAAATAGAGAGCAGCTGCTCCGCGCGGGCCCCGGCTGGCCCTTTTAAGTTTTTGATTGGTTGCCAATGACATCACCGCCCGTGTTATAACACCGAGGACTGGGAGCAGCGTCGGATAAACCCTCCTTAAAGAGACGAGGCCACGCCCCCGGCCCCTCCCCCTCGGCTGTCCATTGGCCGCGGGCCGCTGTGAGGTAGCGGTCGGCTTTCTCCAGATTCCTATTGGCCCAGCGTGCCGTCGGTCGGCAGCCGGCCCGCCCCCTCAGAACCTT
Source organism: Ursus maritimus (assembly GCF_017311325.1). Classification (NCBI taxonomy): domain Eukaryota; kingdom Metazoa; phylum Chordata; class Mammalia; order Carnivora; family Ursidae; genus Ursus; species Ursus maritimus. The sequence continues at coordinate 49,796,040 of NW_024424452.1, forward strand.
ACATTTACAGTGTAGCAAAAGAGAAAGTAACTATGTTGCTGCTGGAGATCAATGAAGCCGAGTGAATGGGGGCTGAATGGGCGAATCCTTAGCTGAAGCGGAGCGCCAGATGGTGGAGGGCTACACTTATTTATGAAGTAAGTGGAAGTCACCGCGGCTACTCCTGGGAGTCTGGGAGTGTAAGGCGGTGTGAATGTGAGTGTGAGTGTGTGTGAGTGATGCGATGCTCACGGGGGAGCCACAGCAGGTGAGGTTATAGGGTTCCGGCTGTTGGCTCATGCTGCCCTGTGCGTTTACTCTCTCTGCAGTCTGCTTGGATTTGGGGAGAAGAAAAAAATGAGGTTTGTTGGGATGCTTTGCGGCAGTTTTAAATGCCAGGGACTTGTTAGTGCGCTGTGTTGTGAAGGGGGATAAGCGCCCAGGAGTGGGGAAGTAGCATTCTCTAACGACTTAATTTTCTTTCCAGCCCCTGCCTAGAGGTGGAAGGACGACTAGCAAGGAAGAGGGGATAGCTTAGTGTTTCTCTGGGAGGTTTCCTGGGCCAGTCTGGATGCTTTCACGGGCAATATATACTCCCGACCCTCTGCTGCAGGGATGCAGATCTCTTTATACACTCCGGGCGTGAGTGTGTGTGCGTGCGTGTGTGTGTGTGTGTGTGTGTGTGTGTGTGTGTGAGCCGCGCTCTCCGTGTGGAGGTGGGGGTCCCAGCCTGTGTCTCCGCGAACACGCTTATGCGTCCCTCGCAAAGGAAATGGGCTGTTGATCCTGGGACGTACCCTACCTGGTAACACAATAGCAAAGACTTTCACCGCTTGGTCCAGCTGGGAAACAGTTATAGCTTCTGGAATAGTACTTGCTCTTCAAAAAAATACTACGCAAGGGAGGGAGGGAGCGGGGGAGGGAGGGAAAGGGTGGGAGGGAGGGAAGGGGATGAATCCTCCTCTCCCATCTAAAGGTGGGTGAGAGAAACCTGAGCCGGTAGGATCTGTGGACGTGTCGGGTGCGTGTCTCTGTGTGTATGCGTGTGCGCGCGTGTGTGGATTCTGCTTGTGACACTGGCTCTGTGTCAGAGAACGGTGACGGTCGTGTGTAGACGGATGATAGATGACATTTTTCCAGACATCTCTTAAAGTTCGTTTAGGTGAGCGACTCTTGCATGGGGTTTGGTTTCTTTTCTCTGAGCATGTCTAATAGAAGAGGAACCAGTAGGGTCGGGTTGTAAAGTGCCCCTGTGCCTATGGGAAGCAGGGAACTGTTCCTTTGCAGGAGCCCTCTCAGGAGACAGGAGGCGAAGCCAGTGGGCAACACTTCACTGCCCCGCTAATTGGGAAGTCCTTTCTTTGGAATTCATCCTCTTCAAGGGGTGGGGGTCTGTCTGGGGGGGGGGACTGAAATATTGTACGCAGTGCCTCCCTCCCATTGAGAGAAGCTCTGGGATGCATAGTCTCTGCCAATAGGGAACTGAAAGAGGGAGCAGAGTCGAAGTGGTCCTTTCCTTAAAGGCAGGAGTGTGGGGTGGAGGAGAGGGGGGGAGATGAGGTGGGCAGCAAAGGAGCAAAGGTGATGGATCTGCCAGGATTGGGGGTTCCCAGACCCGGTCCCTTGGCCTGAGGCTTTGTTTCAGGACATTTTGTTTGTAACAAAAGGGGAAATGCAGATTAATTTATAAGAGACTAACAGGAAACATGGGAGGTTTTAATATGACTGTGTTGTGCTTTTCAAAGGAATGCAAAGCAAGAATAGCTCCTAGTTAAAAAGATTGACTTAGGGGGATACTTTCATTCTGATTTACAGAAAGTTGCCATCCGCCCCGATGTATATTTAGCTGCTGCATATTTCGGTGAGCCATGCCAGCGCTCATGGTCATTCCGTTGCCTTTGCAGTGGGTGAAGGAATTAAACGGAAAGTATGCAAGGGTGGATAAGTGGGTCTTAGATGGTTGCACTATGCTTCTGCCCAGGAGATGAGGCCCAGAATAGATTTTTCTTAAGAGCCTTCCTTTCTGTCTTCAGCTTTTCTGATTCTTTGTGCTTGTACTTCCTCCGAGGCTGAACTTTGACGTAGGTCCATGAGAGGTGGTTCATCAACATTTGTGTAGACCCTACATGGAACCTTAGACTTAGTCGCCAAATAGGTGGGGGCTCTCAGGTTGACATCCTCTTCGAATCTATAAAGATGAGTTTCGGGCTTTGAGAGTGGCATGATAAAGGACCCTTAGGACAACTTCACGCAGAGGGATGCAAAGACCTCTCCTAGGGTTTGGATCAGACTGCCTTTTGTGTCACGTGACTTTATTCTCTCTTTCCCCCTCCCCTTCTTTACAGACTGTCTTGAGTTCTTCTTCAATTGCCAGTTTTCAGCCTCCTCATGCCTCCGTCTCCTTTAGACGACAGGGTAGTAGTGGCACTGTCTAGGCCCGTCCGACCTCAGGATCTCAACCTTTGTTTAGACTCTAGCTACCTTGGCTCTGCCGCCCCAGGCAGTAACGGCCACCCTCCTGTCATTGCCACCACCGTCGTATCCCTCAAGGCTGCGAATCTGACGTATATGCCCTCATCCAGCGGCTCTGCCCGCTCCCTGAATTGTGGGTGCAGCAGCGCCAGCTGCTGTACTGTGGCAACCTACGACAAGGACAGTCAGGCCCAAACCCAAGCCATCGCCGCTGGCACCGCCACCACCGCCATCGGAACCTCTCCCGCCTGCCCTGCCAACCAGATGGTCAACAGCAATGAGAATGCAGGCCCTTTAAGTCCATCAGGTGGGGTGGGCAGCCCTGTGGCAGGGACCCCCAAGCAGCTAGCCAGCATCAAAATAATCTACCCCAATGACTTGGCGAAGAAGATGACCAAATGCAGCAAGAGTCACCTGCCGAGCCAGGGCCCCGTCATCATTGACTGCAGGCCCTTCATGGAGTACAACAAGAGTCACATCCAAGGAGCTGTCCACATTAACTGTGCCGATAAGATCAGCCGGCGGAGACTGCAGCAGGGCAAGATCACTGTCTTAGACTTGATTTCCTGTAGGGAAGGCAAGGACTCTTTCAAGAGGATCTTTTCCAAAGAAATTATAGTTTATGATGAGAATACCAATGAGCCGAGCCGAGTGATGCCCTCCCAGCCACTTCACATAGTCCTCGAGTCCCTGAAGAGAGAAGGCAAAGAACCTCTGGTGTTGAAAGGTAATGCCCCTGTTCCCCTCCCAAGCACAGTCCTGGTTAGCCTGGGTTCACTTTGGGTGTTGTCTAGAAGTACCAGCGTTCTCCTTGCCTTGGCCCCCTGAGACCAAAATAGATTTTCTTCTTCTTGTCTTCCCTTCTTTTGCCCTTAACTATTTTGCTGTGGTGAGAAAAGGCAGTCACATTGAACTGGAAGCCGGAAGACCTGGGTTCTGTGCTCTTCTCATTTGCACTGTGTGAGCATTTCACCTCTCTGAGACTGTTCTCTCACCTTTTAGAACGGCTGTGTACCACCGGATGGTATCTCAAGTCATAGCTGGTCTGGTAGCTCTCTTCCAACTGGTAACCAGTTGGAAAGTTATCGTTTCTCAGATTTCACCAAAGTCGATGAGCGGAGGAAGCAGCAACTATGGCGAACTTACAAGTTAACCTCCCGGTCCCAGGGCCTCTATGCGCAATCTTCTTTCTCACTGCTCTGACCAGCTTAGCTTTTAGATGGTTTATGAAGTGACCGTCAAGAAGTGCAGAGATCTTACTGTAAGGTCCCCCAAAAGTGTAAGTGTACCAACAACATCCATTCTTCTGCTAAAGCTCCAAGGGGACAGAGACAGTTTTAGGAAACACTCCTCAACCTGTGTTCTTTCTGGCCTCATCTGACAACCATTGGCATCGTGGCTCCTCCCAAGATGGGGTGGTGGGTCACTTGGCCCCTTACACTGAATGCAGAATAACTCTCATGTCAGTGTTGCTGAGTCCTGGCAGGAAGAATTAATTACCCACTGTTTTCTGAGCTCCTTCCACACAGTGTTGCCTAACATAGCAGGGGGAGCCTTCATCTCCTGTCTATCCAACTCACTCCTCTTTGCCCTCAGATATTGTCCTTTGGGACACTACATACCACTCTTTCTCTTTGGTGTCTTCTGTCCTTTGATGGCAGTGAGAGATCATCATCTTCTCTCTTCCCTTCTCTTCTCTTCTCTTCTCTTCTCTTCTCTTCTCTTCTCTTCTCTTCCCTTCCCTTCCCTTCTCTTCTCTTCTCTTGTGTTTTGAGCTAAGGTACACAGTTTCTGGGCCCCATCACCACCAAGTCTCCTGACGTGTGTTGATCAAAGGTATTGCTGTGTTCCTTCAAAAACCTTGCATATTTAATTGCAGTAGGCCATTGGGATGAGCAAGTCCATTGTTTGGTCTTCGTGTGACAGCCCTGCCATTCTCCTTCTTGTCTTCCCAGTGATGTAGTCTGCCTTTTGTTAAGTAGTGTTTTTGGAAATATGGTTCTGAATTACTTTGATAAATTCCACCACCCCCCATCCCATCCCCTCCTGCTGTCCCCGAGCATGCTCTCATTGGGCTCAGCTGCCACAAAGGAACCACTTTTCTTAGGGGTGGTAGGCTCTGGTGGGAGGGAGAACATGATGGAGGTCATATCCAGAGAGTTTCAGCAGGACCCGGGTATTTTTGTTGTGGTTGATGAGTTTTCTTAGGGTTATAGACACATTCAGATTTCCTCTGTGTAGCTCTGTATTTTATTGTTTTCTATTCTTGTTTGGTTGACTTTGAGTGACTCCCAGTAGGCTTACCCAGCTAGTGTTCTCTCACCATGGTCTTGGCTTGTTTTGTCTTTTTCAGATGAGAAAATACAATCCACAAATTTCTCATTTGTAATAGTTTGTCTTGGGGAGCAAAGAGAGAGGGTAACCAGTGGACTTATGGGTCATCTCTTTGCTCATGTGGAGTAGATATTAAGAAAAAGCAGACCTTTGTGTCTATATGATTTGAGGACAGGCATCAAACAATACAAATTAAGATGACCCTGGACTTGAACATGAGGGTGATTCGGAGGAATTGGAGATCTTACCCTCTCGTTTGCAGTGGACATTGTTGTGTTTGGGGGTGGCGTGTCAATCGCTGGGAAATGAATCTCCCTGGTGCTCCTGATGAAAGTGGGGTGCCTCCCCTGTGGATGCAGCTGAGAGTCTGGGCAGCCTGGGCTTGTTCCTCAGTGTCAGTGAAGTAAGATTGCCTCAGTGGGGCGGGGCCGGACATGCTGCTGACCTCACCACTGGGCACCCCGGGCGGCCGCGGTGAGGGCTCGTCATTTTCGGGTTGGTGAGACACAGCGGCGGTCGACCTGGAAGACGCACTGGTGGTAGAGGTTGGATTATTTGTAGCTTTTGGGGCTTTTTCTTCAAATATCTGGGAATTTGATTGACACTAGACAGTTCAGGAGCAAAGGGGTCCGTAATTTAATTTATTTACTATTGTCGTCATTATTATTTTCGTCTCTTCTGGGGGAATGGCTTAAACTTGGGACCAAGATGGGAAGGAAAGGAGAGCGATCATAATTAGAACACCCCTAGCTACCCTTTCATCTGGGTATACCAAAGGCTAATACCATAGCACCATGGAGGTCGAAGAATGGGGTGGGCATCTCTCAGAAGGCATGGCCAGCGACTTCTCCCAAGTTCTTGAGTGGGTCAAGCAGACCATTCTGGTCTGGCTTCTCTGCTGAGGTTTATTATACTAATCCCCACCCTGGATGATGCAAGATTTTATTTTAGCAAAGCGGTAGTGGTAGCGGTACCATTTTGGAATGAGTGATTTTTTTTGCAGGGAAGCTATGGTGATAAAGGTAGTTGGAATCTAAGGTAGATACTTCGAAGGCCTCATTAATTTATCTTCAGAGATTTCAGTACAATCTTGGGTAATTTAGGGATGGCCCAACTGATTCTCTGGTTTATGTTTGTAAACACCGGTTGCTACCCTCCCCTGTCCAAGTCTTATGTCCCCCTGTGTCAATGCCATGTTCTCCATTTTTGGTACTGCCTGTCAAGTAGAGTGGCCGCTCAGTTACCGTTTTAGTAATGCTGTGTCAGGCTGGGAAGAAACTGATCAGAGGCGCAGAAGCCCCTGGGATTAAGTTACTGTTCTAATTTACAGTCCCCTCCCTGTTGTGACCTATGTCTGAATCCACGTTTTATTCTCATCTTCCGAAGAATAAATGGCATCAGACCAGCGCTTCTACTCCTCCTGGTGAAAATGATCCAAATGTGTAAATATTTAGGGATTTGCAGAGTCTGAGAGAGAATTACAGTCTGTTTTACCCCAAGTTGATTTTCAGTGTGATTTCTAACCAAAATGAGTAAGAAGCCTAGACAGTTCTGGGCCTCCCATAAGGGAGAGCTACCATCTTTGTTTTGGTGTTTATAAGGTACCCTTTCTTTTCAGGAAGGCTGGATTCAGGAAAATAATTTACCATTTACCTGTGTTGGAAAAGATAGTCTGCTGCCACTTACCTCTTCCTTAAAGACCTCTATACCTTTAAAACTTCTATTACAAGAATTTTCAAATATATAGAACAGTAGAAAGTAGAAAAGCGTATAAAGAGCACTCATATACTTCTCACCCAGATTAAACAGTTGTTCATATTTGCCCTATTGCCTTTCTCTTCCTTTTTTGGTTGTTGAAGTATTTTATAGTAGAGGCCATATTTTGATGTACTCAGATATGTTTCAGGTTTGAAGTTACTGTTTTGGAATTAATCAGGCTGTGGCTCTTCTCTTAGGACAGTGCGGACAACATTTTCACTCAGTGCTTCAGTATCGGGTGCCCACTCCTGAGAGTTTTTCAAACTTAGGTTTCCACTGTGACTAGCTAGCTCTCAGGTCTGTGGAGAAGCGTCTCTCCCTCAGAGTGGGAGGGCTCGGGGCACCTCCTCGGGGGGCTACAGCTCCCCCTTCCACGTGGATATGTCAGGCCCGCGCCTGTAATGCTCTGTGCTGTCAGGAAACAAAGACTGAGGGGCCAGTTCAGTCTTCCACGGATCTGCTGCTGCGGGGTTCAGTGGGGAGCAGGGGAGAGACCATCACTTCAGGAGGCCGATCCATAGGGAAGATACGATAACACCGGGAACTGGATTTTTAGACTATAAAACCGTCCATCATGATTCCTGAGGAGTGAACCTCACAGAGTGCACATTCTTCCATAATCACAAAGGGTTCTGAAGAAACACTTACAGGCAGTACTGAGTTGGATGACAAAGGGAAAAGCTCTGCTCAATCATCAAGAGACCCCGCGAAAAGAGTCTCTTTCTGCTTTGTTTGTCGTGGGGGAACAACAGTCGTCCTCTTGTGTCTCAGGCTGTTAGGAGGAACTTTTTTAAAGATACGTGAAATAAAGACATACCTCCCATAGTCACAAACTTAGTGTTGTTATTCTAAGCCTCTGCTTAATATCCAAACATGCCAGACATTCGCCTTGTAGCAAATGGTGGAGAAATTCAGGCAGGATTTTGGATCTGGTCTGTCTGATTCTAGTCTTGGTCCCCTCTTACTAGTCACGCGCCTCTGGGCAAATTGCTTCATCCCTTACTTCCTTAATTCCCTTATTTATCAAAGAGGATGTAACAGCAGCTATGTCACAGTGTTAGTCTAGGAATCGAATGAAGTCATGTGTTCCAAGTGCCTAGACCAGTTTTCATACATGGTGAGGACTCACTCAATGTAGCTTCGTATTATCGTTACCATTGGTTGAGCAGAAATGATGGCGCCGGTATATAAGCCATGTGGGCTCCCCTTCCAAAGGAGCATAAGTAACAAGCTAGGTATAGCACAGTGTGTGTGTGTGTGTGTGTGTGTGTGTGTGTGTGTGTGTGTGTTGCTATGGCCTAAAAATAACTTGGTGACTGTTCCCTAATTTAAGTAGCATACGCTTGGAGTGCCAAGTAATTATAAAAACATGCTGGGTCAAGAGGCCCGAGTTCTTCGGGCATATCGTAGAATTATTTATTTGTAGGGGAATTTGTAAAAATGTGATGGTTAGTCTGTCCAACTAGTGTCCCATCACTCACTCATGAAAGTAGAAAACTATTAAGCTTCCCTTTTTCTGGCCTCTCATCCAGCTGATTTATTTTTAGAATAAGGATTATAGTCTGACTATAAAAGGGTAGGTGGAAGGAGGGGGGGGGAGTGTGCTTCATTTTCCAAAGTTCTCGAAGCTTTGAGTTGTGACGAGATGGCGTGTGAAGGAAAAAGGAGGGAACCGTGGGAAGGCCTGCTTGTTTCTGTAAGTGAGACCCGATCCTTTTCTCTGAACCGGTTCACAGTGGCCGGTACTCTGAGGTTTTGGCTCTTACTCTTCTGCTTCCTAATTAAAAGTAAGTGGAAAGGTGTAAGTGAACTCTCTCCCCCATCCCTGTCCTTGCTTTATCTGTCCTCATTCCCTGTGTGCTCAGCAAAGTGAGGTTTAGCCCACTTACACCTAAGTTCAAATCTAGGCTTTTCTGTTGACCAACTGTGGGTGTCCTTAGGGCGCTCAGGTCACCTCCCAGAGCCCCACTTGTTTCTCCAGTGTAAAAGAGGGAGAATTCTAGCATCACAGATGGACTGAGACAATGAAAATCAGGTGCCTGGCCCATAATGCTCAATAAAGCAGCCACTGGGCCCTGTTTCCCTTCCCCTATGCCCTTTCAGATCCTCTTAGGTTAGACATTGGTCAGCGCGGAGGATGGCAAGTTGTTCGAAGCATAGTACTATTGGAGCATGTTAATATCAACCACTTGTCCTTCCCAATTCAGATCAGTTAAGTTAACCATCTGGCCTGTCAAGGACAAGTTCAGGAAACTCCTTCCTGGCTGCAGTACGTAATGATTTTAGATTAGAAAAAGGAGGGTAAGGGAAGAGAGGTTTGACAAAAGCACGGGAGCAGAGACACTCTCTGCACGGCCTCTGGCGCACACACCCTCAGAAGCTATAGGTGTGAGCCTCGCACCAGAAGCCAAGCCAGCCCTGCTTCTTTAGACTCAGTGTTGGCAGCAGCCAGGCTCCTGCCCCAGCCTGGGGGAGCAGTTTGGGCATAAAAATGTGTCCGTTTGCAGTGCCTAGGTAATTGAATTCAAGTGGGTTAGACAAGGGTACACTCCGCACTAGGCATAGAAATTCTGATCCCAGGAGAGGTCTTCTCAGGTCCTTTGAACTTAAGCATCCCAGTTTTTAGAATAGGAAGGAATTTTAGAGCCCCCTAGTCCCAAGGTTGTCCCTGTCGGCTGCCCACTTGGATCCCCTGGGGCGACTTAAAACCTACAATGCTCAGTTCCCACCTCTGGAGATTCTGAATCAGTTGGTCTGGGCGTACAGCCTGTGTGGCAGGAGTTTTCAAAGCGTCCCCAGTGATTCTGACATGCAGCAAAGTTTGAGAACCATTGATCTAGTCCAGTTTTCTCATTATGCAGTTACTGAAATGGGCCTAGAGGGATTTAACTTGCCCAAGGTCACATGCATGATTAATTTTAGAGCCTGGGTCCTTAGTGCTAAAATAGGTCTTGCCAGGTTGATAGTGTGTGTGTGTGTGTGTGTGTGTGTGTGTGTATGTTTTATGTAATGATAACAATATCTAATGTATAGCATACAAATACGAGATACTATATTTAATTAATCATTTTTAGTATTGATACCCTTTTTGTTGAATTTTGAGATTTTAGTCCAGACCAGAGGGACCTAAGTCTAGGCTCTTTTAAAACCAGCAGCTCATGGTCCTGATATTTGCCTAGGTTCCGGAAATATAGGACAAGTATTAACATTGATTTAAACTCATCTTCTGGGGGAACTTAATGGTTTAAGAATGAGCTGGAAAACACATACAAAAATGCACCCTTGTACCCAAGTATCTCAGGTTTCTAGGGACTTTTCGATATGTTGGTCTCCGTGGAGGCACAGCCTGTGGGTAGAGGAGATTTCGTTCATTGGTTCAACAAATATTACTGATGTGTTCTGCGTGCGGGGCACTAGTTTTCAGGCTGGGGACTCTGCCCCCGGAACCCTTACAATCCAGATGCTAGAGTAAGAGCATATACAGACCAGACCAGTGTTCCACATCTTTCTGCCTTGGAGATCATGTGCCTGTTTGTATTCTCATCCTCTTGTCCTACACAGTCTAGTTCAGGGAGCGNCTCTAGGAGTGTTGTTCCCCTGGGAAGTACACGTCGGTGAGGCATTTAGCATTCCTTTCCTTTCCCTTGCAAGATAAAGTCTGGCTTTTTCTAAGCACATCTTCATGGGCCAACAGAATTTCTTTCCAAAGACTTGATCCAGAGAGAAATGATTTTTTTTTTAATTGTTGGTTTTTAATGCAAAAGCGAATATACATTCTCCCTCTGCCTTCGAAGCTCAGGGCTGACAGGCCCTCTCTGTACATTAGAGTGGAACTTTGTATTTGGACCTCACTAATTTTGGACATGTTGCTGATAGCAACACGGCTGGTGTTTATTTTTTCCCGCATGCTATCTATGAAAAGAGGGCATGCTAAGCAAACAAGCATTGTAAATGATACTTCTAAAGACAAGGTTTTAGCCTGCTCAGGAAAAAGAAAAAAAAAAAAAGTGTGCAAGTACAGTTAAAAACCGCTCTAGAAGACAGGACCGGGATAAGACACAAGTCTGTCATCTCAAAGCCTGCTTTATTGCCCCTGAACCATGTGGGTCCCTCTTGGGCAAAGTTTCAGTGGCTGCATTTCCATATACTATATACTATATAGTATAACCTTACTAATTCAGAAAAATTGGAGGGAAGAGAAAATGATGAGCATGAATCCCAGCCTGAATTTCCCCGTACCTTTAGAAATACACATTTTATACTGACGTTGATGTGTATTTTCTAATTATGAAGTCTTTGACTCTGAGATGTTTTCATCCATAAGCCAAAAGGAAGATAGTAGCCTCCTTTTTTTTTTCTGTCTTATGTCTGTTTCATCTATTATTACTTAAAGGTGTGGGGATATATATAAATATATATACATTCCACTCCTCTACCCCAGCAAGATGCCGGTTTTATGTGTAACTGAAAGGAAAGGAACGTTGAGCCTCTGCTCTTGGATCAGGAAATGAGCTGGGCAGCCCGGTACTTTCACAGAAGATAAAGGCCGTTACCCCCAGCCCTGCCTCGGGCAAAGTGCAAGATCACTAACAGGAAACAGAGGGTCTGTGGATTCATCAAATTATCTGTGTTGCCTTTAAGGGTTGACTTGCAGTGAACGCCTTGTCATTTTTTTTTTCACCCTCTAAGCCTCGAATTTCATGGAAAATAAAACCAGGCCAAACTTCCTCGGGGCTCCACCAAAGGGTCTCTTTTTCTTTGTTTCACCCTCCAGATGGGACCCCCGTTCGGCATCTGTTGCCCCCTTTCTCAACCAGGTAAACAGATAAAACTATCTGATCTAGGGGTCGCGCCCAGACCGTGCCCCCTTTGAGGCGCGTGAAACCTCTCGGGTTATAACAGGAGCTCAGCTGATCTTAGCTGGTGTCCGCAGGTGACCAGGCAGTCCCTGCTTTCTGGCCCAGCATCGCTTTCCAGTTTCCTTTATAGTTATTCTATGGAAGGACTCATCTCACATAGTGTGAATCACGGCCCCAAGGTCCACAACCACTGGACTAAACATGACCAGCTGTTGCTACTGGCAAGTGAAAAGAAAACAAGTGGGAGGAGCTGGGGGGGGCGGGGAGGGGCAGTGGAATAGAGGGAACAGAACAGGGCAAGGGCCAAGCATCCCCTTGGGGTCACAGTGACAGGACCTTCCAGGGCCTGGACTTGAGTCCTGAGTTCAAGACAGGGAGGTATTGTCATTAGCCATTGGAGTGTCTGCTTCCCTCTTAAAATAATAAGTCTAGACACAGACTTCTAAGGGGGAGGCGTTCTTGGAGGGATAGGGGCCATTTTCTTGGGTCTTGTATTTCTAGTCTTATTAAAATAGCACGTTTTTATGGTAAGACTTTAGAAGAAGGGTTTTATGGTTCTTAGGAAGTGATATTTTAATCTGACAGCAGAACACCATTTAATCACATACAGCCACTCTGGGTCTGGCCAACCTGTCATCCCTGAAATTAAAAAATTATTTTTCAGTAGTCTGGGAAGTTGGGCATGGGGCTGTCATATCTGTGTCTTATTTTGTTCTCAGCGCAGCTTCGTGAGAAAGGCTATAGACCCCCGGTTTTACGGGGAACAGACTCAACGTGCTCTCCCATGTTATTAACCAGTGAGTTCGTGAACAAGCATGGAACCCCAGTTCTGAGGACGTTGAGGCAAGTTCCTTCCAAGCTGGCCACGTGCTCATTTATAAGTGAGCTTTAGATCTCATGCCTTATGGTTGCTTTAAATGTGCTTTATCTCTGGGGTGCTGTAAGTTACATTACCTCCCCCTCCCCTCTGTTTTCTTGTATACCCTCAGTTGAAAATGCCATCGCTAAGAAAATTGGCCCACTCTGTGTCCTCAGAGAAGAGCTGTCTTCCCCGTGACCTCGCTCTGAATTACATCTCAGCTTTTGGCAACTTCAAACTTTGGTGACGGCAGAGGCTTTTAAGGAGTAACAGATTGAATAAAGAAACTTTGAAAACTGCAATAACTATATCTAACATTTATGAAATGTTTATTATATACCGGACTCGGTGCTCGAAGCATTATGTCTCATGATAACGCTCTAGCTTTTACGGGAGTGACTGAGACGCAGAGAGGTCCAGGCCCTTGTCCAAGGTCATTCAGCTGTTAGAGCCTGGCCCCAGCACGGTTGTGCTTCTGCTGTGTGCATTTTCAATGTAGAGAACCTTCAGCTGCATTCTCCTAGTAGCCTGTGGATATGGGGGTGCTATTGCTTCTGCACATTTTAATATATTCACTTTCTAGAGGGGAAATTAGATGAGCAGGAAAGAAGATAGGTACAAAGTTAGATGTAGTGAGTAAGAAGAATGTATGATGGCATATGTGATACGATGTATGGTATGAGATGATGTCTGACGACATCCCTAAGACTCTACCACTCAAAGGATTGCTTTATAGTCATTACCCATTCTATTAGTGTGGATAATAACATTAACTATAGTTTTTTTTCCCCTTAATTGTGTGAGGAAGGAATTTCTAATATGGTTATCATTTTCCTTTGAGAAAGTTAATTCTCTGAAATAAGAGAATTATTTTTCTCTTCTGCTTTCTTCTCCTTTCTTATCTTTCTTCTCCTTTCTACAACCTAAGCCTACAAGTACAGCTCAGATCGTTAGGGAGTATGGCAGGGATGGACCCTAGAAAAAGTCTAACTGATGTCCTTGAAGGCTAGCAGAACAGACCCCTGGGAACCTGGGCCAGAAGCAGCATTCCTTCAGGCAGAATTATTGAGCATTTTTTCCAACAGTCCCATTTTACAGATGTGGACACTGATGACTTACCCGAGAGCATCTCAGGAGCTCGGAGCAGAACTGGCATAGAATCCATGTTTCCTCACTCTCTCGATTCAGTCATTTGTTGTAACCCCAGTGGCAGTGTAATCCTTTGGTTTGCATCTGAATTGTTATCAAATAAGAGAATCTTGGGGGTCCACATGTTTGGCCAGATCACTCCATGTTTTTGTTCCCTTTCCCTTTGTAGTGAGCTTAGTAAGTGTTTTCTCAATGAATCGTGCTGCTGACCTGTGTTTTTAGTTACTCTTCTTCAGAATTTAAATCTGTCCGAGCACACCAAGTGTAGTAGGGAGGTTAACCACACGGATTCTAGAGCCAGACTGCTGAGCTTGAATTCTGAGTTTGCCGCTTATTAGAAGCATGAACTGGAGTGCATTAAATTTGGTGTGTCTCAGTTTTCTTATCCATAAAATGGGGACGGTAAGGATACTTTCCTTAAATTAGACAACACATGTACAAGTGCTTTGAACAGTGCCAGACACGTAACGACTAGCATTTATTAAAAATGTCCTGTAATTATAATATGAAATAGCGACAAGAATAATTCCTCATTATCTGTTTATGTCCAGGGGCTATATGAGTGATATAATTCAGAAAAATGAATCGACATTGCCCCTGGTACAATGTAAATAGAAACAACTCCTTGATGCTCGGTGGATTTTGGTTTCAAGGTTTGGAAAAACCCAGTGGGGTGGATACATAAGTACATCTGTACTTTTTTCTGAATCAGTGCCATACTGGAAAATTGTAGACTATTTCTCTGTAAAGAAATCTTATAAAATTAAGTCTCAGCAAAGACTCAATTATATACCCATTGTTGGAATATCAAGAAAATTTTAGAAAGGAGAAAACAGATGATATACTCATCCCCCTGCCTGGCCTAGTTTCATTTTTACATATTCTCTTCATTCTTTACCCATATATGTGCATATTTTGCAGAGTTTATCATATGGAAACTGAAATTCATTTTCACTTTATATTGAATGTAGTTTTGCTTCCCTCCTCACCATCAGATTTTCTTTTAATGTTATAACATGTCTTATTTTATGCATTCCTCACATTTTACTTAACTAATCTGCCTATCAATGACGTTAAGATTATTTCCAAGTTTTTGATCTTATAAGAGAAACCTCTTGAGGGAATCCCTTATCTGGAATCTTCTTCACCGCCGCCCCCAACCCCCCACCTTGAGGAATGGAGGCTAGGGCCAGCTACCTTGGCTTTATAGTGGGCATTCCTGCTTTTCTCTCCAGAATAGGAGAACCAACTACCCAGCAAAGTTACTGATTTTTAGGGAAGTCTCGTGGTCCTTGATCGTAGGTCTCCACACGCATCTCAGCTGGGTGTGCAGCCCAGGTCCCCGCATAAGGCGTGTGTTGTAAACCTTGGGCTTCTGCTTGGGCGGGCCGAGCGAGGAAGTGTGGAGACGCCACTCAGCACTATTAAGAAACAGAAGCCGTTGTGGAAGTGGACGATCGGGCAGGGCCAACACCACCTTGTTTCATACATATGAGTCACCCCGGTTTCACGCTGCTGCTAAGACACTCTAAAAGGGACATCATTACAATAACAGCACAAAGAGTTCGACTTTGTGAGATGCTGAGTAATACGTGTTTCTGGGTTCCCCCTGCACCCCTTTACAAACCCTGGGGTTTTAGGGTACTGTTGAAGTCTTCTGAGTATTTAAGCAAATGCAGTCAAAAGAATACACCAGAATGGAGACACAATTCCCATTGGTTCTTTTAACCAAATTGAGGTAAAATGCCCTTTAAATAGGAGCTAATTCTCTGACAGATAATTAGCTTGTCTTCCTTGATAAGGTATGTGAATTGGATTGCATTTATTATAATTAATCTTGCATATTATGTAAAAATGCATTCGTCTGCCCTTATTAGGTGGATCTCTTTATTCCTAGCTTGAGGGTGGCTGGCACCCCTCCCCCCACCCTAACTCCAGTGAGAATTGAAGGAATTGGATGCATGTCAGGGTGTTGGGCAGTTCTCCCTTACCAAAGTTGGGACCCACAGCTGAATGTGGGGCACCACCATTAAAAGAGACAGAGCTTTCATATTAATAGCTGCATCGTTTCAAAAAAAAAGAACCCTCGAGAATGTTTTAGGGCCTGAGAATCAGATGCTACAAAGCTGCCCGAATACCTGCCTGGAAATCAGTCCCCTAGTAGTGGGATTCTTCTGGGTTTACAGTGGGGAACTTTCTCCAGGGAGGGCAGGGTGGGGTGACTGGTTTGGTGCACTTAGCTGGTGGCTGTGCAGTGACTCTGGGAGGTGGCCCAGGGTGAGGAGGGGCTCCTCAGTGACTCAAGGAGCCTAAACTCCTCCCTGTGGTTTTTTTCCACCCCCCCCCCACTTCCTCCTTTGGCTGCCCGGCGCTTTGGGGCATCTTTTCCCATTGAAAGCTGTTGCCCACAGTCACTTGATTTTGCCCGTTTGAAATGTGGGTCGGGGAGATGAGGGAGCACGGGAATAAAAGAGCACGCTATGGATAATCTATCCGAGGGCCTCTCTACTCCAAGTTGAAGTGGTTCTTTTCCTGAGAAGAGAGGGGCTATTTTGTGTTCTATGGCGCTGACTGACACGGTGTGGCTTATGGCATCTTGGGGTTCGGTCATTTGCCACTGCCTCTACCTGTGTGAGGGCATGTGCACATATGCATATTTCAGTCCACATTTGTAAACGCGGAAGGTATGGCCCTGAGCTCTAATGCATTTAGTGGAAATAACAGCAGCTCTGATCTCTATCTTCGCTTCCAATATGGTAGCCAGGAGTCACGTGTGGCTCCTGAGCCTTTGAAATGGGACTAGTCCAAATGGAGATGTGCTGCATAGATAAAATACATACTGGATTTCAAAGACTTTGTGTAAAAAAAGAATGTAAAATATTTCATTAATAATTGTTTTAACATTGGGGCGCCTGGTGGCTTAGTTGGTTAAGTGTCTGACTCTTGATTTTGGCTCAGGGTCATGATCTCAGGGTTGTGAGATCGAGGGTTGTGAGATCGAGCGCCATGTTGGGCTCCATGCTGGATGTGGAGCCTGCTTAAGATTCTCTCTCTCCTTCTCCCTCTGCCCCTCCCATACCTCTCTCTCTCTCTCTGCCTCTCTCAAAAAACAAATGTCTTAGCATTGATTGCATGTTGAAATGATACTATTTGGGGCATGTTGAGGTAAGTAAAATATATTATTAATGTTAATTTTATCAGTTGCTTTTTACTTTTATAAATGCAGCTACTAGAAAAAAATTGTGTTACATAGTAGCTAGCAAATTTCTATTGAGTGGTGCTCATCTCTATATAATAATAACAGTATTATCATTATACGGATCTGCTTTTTAGATGAGGACACTGAAGCTGAGAGGGGTTCGATAAATTGCCCAAAATCACATAGCAGAAAGCCAAACTCAGAGCCATCTGACTCTGGAGCCCACACTCTTCCCCACTGCTGAACTGTATGATAGGGAATTTGTCTGGCCTTTGTCCTTGGTTCCTGGGTCATGAGCTCTAATCACACCTGAGCTTATGCTAATGAGATAGCTTATGCTAATAAGATAGCTTATGTTAATGAGATGGTTTACACTAATGAGATGTTTCAGAATAAGGGTGGGCCATCAGGAAGACAAACAACGTGATTAGAGGATGAGGGCTTTGTTAGTGGCCAGCCCTCTTCCTGGTAAGAAAGAAGGGCTGGAAATTGAGTTCAGTCATGTGATCAAGTGGTTCAGTCAATCAGGCCGATGTGATGAAACCCCAGCAAAAACTCTGAACACAAGAGCTCAGCTCAGCTTCCTGGTTCATGAACACGCTGATGTGCCGGGAGGGTGATGGGGTCCTCAGGGCATAGAAGCTGTGTGTTTAGGACCCTCCCAGACCTCGCTCTCTGTGTGTCCTCGTTTGGCTGGTTCTGATTTGTGTCCTTTATAATAAAACTGTAAGAGTAAATACGGCATCTTCCAGAATTTTATGAGTCATTGTAGCAAATTATCCAGCCCGAGGGGGTGAGGGAATTCCAGAATTTTAGCCAGTTGGTCAGAAGTGTGGATGGCTGGGGAACTCCTGAACTTGTGGCTGGCGTCTGAGGTGAGGACAGTTTTGTTGGGGACTGTGGCCTTCACCTGTGGGGTCTGTGCCGCCTCTGTGTTGTCAGGGTCAGGCTCGTCCTGCAGCCTCACAAGAAGACATACCTTTCATCTGGATACATATTTTAGGGGCAAGGTGATTGGGAAAGTGAAGGACTGTAGCTTCACTTGCTTGTTTCCCTAACCCCACATCATGGGTGACAATGGCCAGTTCCATTCTAGACGTGTAAAATGACTCAGCCTTTGAGTCATTAACCACTAGCCAGTGCTTCTGACCACTAGGTTCAGCCTGGAGATGGGGAAGTTTCTGATACCACAGCTTGTACCCTGCAGCCTGCCACTCTCAGGGTCCCCTCTGTGTCCTCATTCTCTGGACAGCACCACATGCTGGTGGTAACGTACACATACGACATACCAGCACCTCCTTGATACCAGAGATTCTTAAATATTGATTTGGGGCGGAGTTCCTTATAAGAAACTGATACAGGGTGATGCTATGAGTAAGGAGTGTTTTTGTGGGGTATTTTTTAATAGTTTTCATTGTCTAGAACCATACTTTTTTTTTTTAAGATTTTATGTATTTATTTGAGAGAAAGAGAGCAAGAGGGAGAAAGAGCATGAGCGGGGTGAGGGGCGGAGGGAGAAGCAGGCTCTCTGCTGAGCGGGGAGCGGGATGTGGCCCTCGATCCTGGGACTCCAGGATCATGACCTGAGCCGAATGCAGACGTTGAACTGACTGAGCCACCCAGGCGCCCCTCATACTTTTGTGGTTCCATTACATTTCATAAACACTGAGTTCAAATCAGTTGTTGTCTTTTATTTGGAGGCTTTCGTTTGGATTTTTAAACCACGATCTTGTGTGTTTTATTTCTTTATTTTTGTTTGGTTTCTCCTTCTGTGCTTAAAATAGACACTGTCTCTTGCCTGTGGTCCTACTAACCATTACCCTTCTGTTCCTACTCAGGCCTGGCCCTTGTCCTGCAAGGCCTCTTAGGTCACCAGCTCCTAGAAAGTGGAGTCCTGCAAGGGCATCTTGGGGCGGCCCTCGAAGGCACATTTCTAAGAAAAGACAAACTTAAACTCTGTAGTGATTGCAAGGGAAGATTCCTTTACCAGTGAAAGTTAGGAATAAAACAAAAACAGTTCTACTGTTATAAAAGAGGTCTTTTTGAAGTGCCCAAGATGACTTGATTTCTATCTAACTTGGGCCAGTCCTGGGCACTCTTCATACTGCCCCTGTGCCCGGCTTGCTGTCCAGACCTGCTCACTTTCAAGGTCAGGGACAGTTAAACCTTGGGCAGCTCTCCCAGCCACTCTCAGTGAATGTGGAGTGTAAGTCAGTCCCAGTTTCTTTCTTTCTTCCTTCCTTCCTTCCTTCCTTTCTTTCTTTCTTTCTTTCTTTCTTTCTTTCTTTCTTTCTTTCTCTTTCTTTCTCTCTCTCTCTCTCTTTCTCTCTCTCTCTCTTTCTTTCTTTCTTTCTTTCTTTCTTTCTTTCTTTCTTTCTTTCTTTC